>NW_017670317.1:661436-811769 GCF_001879085.1 Nicotiana attenuata
TCATATGATATACCACATAATCCAAACACTCAAAACGATAGCCTCTATTTACAGCAGTTGCTCATAATAACCAAATACCGATAGAAAACCTTTTATTAGCTAAAGTCTTATTCCAACACTTCCATATACTGCCAACAACAAATGAAACACGCGATAAACCGTAACCATTCCTCAGATCAACCATTCGTGAAGCCACTTCCCTTTGACTAATATCACAACAGATTTCCGGGCCATACCTTGATATTATCTCTCTAACAAGCTGCAATCAATTCTGTTCGTATTCATTAATGACTCTAAGGATCACCTCGAATCCAACAAACCACTCTGGTGATATGATACCTCAATACAGGCCTAAGCCACAACTTGCTTAATACGCGTACCAACAAGAAACGACCTGAATATACTCAAATCATGAAAATAACTCAAACAAAAGAGCTGTACTTCAAGCTCATCAGTATCATCACAACACAAGGCTGAGACCCCGTCTCACATCATAGAAATAGAACACCTGAATCTACCCCGAAAGGTCATAACTCAACGCGGCCTCGCTACAATGCGCGATCCTATCCAAACACTGTTACACATGGAGCACCTCAAGACACTGTGATCAAAATTCGACAGCCACACCCAATTTGATGTCTGAAACTAAGGCAATTCATTGCACCCACGGTGAAATAAACAACATACGACACGCCAACTGATAGGTCATAACCCACACTCCATTTACCGAGCAACATCCGATTACTCTTCCCGCTCGACTTCCACTATAAATCCCCAATAGATCTGCACCATGTGTGCCCATAACCAACAAATCATAACGCCTCATAGCACAGAAAAAGCAACTCATAGATCTCCCCAGATCACTAACAAGTTCCATAACGATCGAATCCACCTGTCCCTCAACAATACAACTCAAGACTAACCAAGTTAACTCAAGCTAAATACGTAGCCACATTGGCCTGCCAACGAACTCAATACCAAGAAGCCTGAAGCTGCTCCTTCCACTACTATAACTCCTGCCAGAGCCGTACGATACGGTGCCCGGCACCAAATAAATACCAAAATCCGCCATCTCACTCGGCGACATGCCCGGCCACAAGAAACGCATCCGAAAAAGTCACTCAATACCGGAACTGAATCAATGGTAGAAACCTCTGCACTGACATCCATCATGAAGGCCCTATTAAGAAGAGCAATCCTTCTCAGCCGTCCGCTGCATCTTTTGAAATATATACCACTCTACAAGAACATAATCCAATGCACCTTGCCGCTCAACCCGTGGCATTTCCGGCCTAGCCCGTAGCACAATAGTCTAGAATAACCCAACACTGAGACAACCAGCTTACAATCCAATATCATATCCAACATCTGGCATACCAAGCAAAGAAAGATCCACTCGGACCTCTAATTCCCAATAACCGCTAGACGGTGCCGATACACACGATTTACAACAACTGCATAACCTGAACGCGAGAACTCCTAGTCTCCAACTCCATATAGCACACAAATCACTATACCTGATCCCAAATTGCGCCGTATGAATACATAGCACACCTCAAGTACCTAATCATCTCACGAAAGGTATTCTAAAGTTTCCCTGTGCCATCAAACAAACTCAGATATCAACAGTCGATCCCAAATGCCGCAACACTACCGAAGTATTATCAGTTTACATCACATTGCCCTTTTACTGGAACATATACCCCCGTCGAATTACTATGGTTGGCAATACCATTTTCCTTAACCATTTGAAGATCGATTCTTAAATCACCTGCAGCTGCCCATGCTGCTTAAGAATTTAATGACTTTCCATTATGAATAGAACTGTAACCTTACACACACAAATCCCAATCCTCCACCACATATCGCATATACCATACCACACTAGTATAACATGAGAACTCCATCTCCCTTCCTAACCACAAACATCTACGTACTNCCCAATCCTCCACCACATATCGCATATACCATACCACACCTAGTATAACCATGACGAACTCCCATCTACCCTTTCCAACCACAAACATCTACGTACTCCACTAGTCAAGAACTCTCCATCAATCCCATCAAGAAGAGAAATCATTACACATTCCATGCTTCGCATGCCCATAGGCAATTTATACGTCTCTAAACCACGGTAAAACTTATCAAGAACTCTCCCCCAATTCCATTGCACAAGCTAAACTGCCAGGACTGAATCCTTCTACCCGAACCAAGCTAAATAAGCTGTCAGAACTCAAGAGCCTTGCTGCACAATACCTGTAAAAGCCCATTACCTCAAACACATACGAAGAATTAATCACATCCTTACCATACCGATTCGGTCTACTATCAAGCTATTCCATCTATCTAATTTCCCTTTTTGATTCATCATCCACTTGATATTTATCCCTCGCTGTAGCATCACAATGTTTCAATCCAAGCTTACCACACGAGACTCGAACATAAGACCACACTGTCTAAGACCCATAGGCCACTGAATACTCTCTCAATTGTTTCCCAGAAATACCATATTCCAGAATACTTCACTCTGAGAACTTTCTGCGAATCTAAATTCGCTTCCTTTACTTCCCAGGTATCGACACATAGGATCCCATGATCAACATAAAAACACCACAAGTCTTGACATTTATTGAAAACACTGTCTTTAGTCACATACACCACCTTAAAACACCTGGGTGCTACATGTAGATTCTTGAACACATTAAAACCATTCTCGAGAGTCATTCTCTCTTATTCATCTGCAAATTACCTGATTTAACGAACAGAACCACTCGTGCTTTATTGACACCCTGATACCGTAAAATGAGACCCTCATCCCAATACAGCCAAGCAACTTCCTGCTCTATGCACCGAGCATTCTTTACCAACAACAACTCTAGACATTCCAAAATTATCATACCCTATAGAACATAATATAACCTTTGTCGAAATTTTGCTTCACTCGCCCATCCTCGGCTCAATTTCTGCAACTAGAACCGATTCGCCAGCATACCTCGAGACGTAACCAACATAGCACATAACCGTGCAATCAGCTAATCAACAACAACCTCCCCAACTTGGCTCGAAGCCATATATCAAGACATACTTAACAACTAATAACACCTTTACTCTAATGATGCCACAATGTCATAGTGAGATTAAACTCAAATCATCTACAAGTTTGTGAAAACACAGATCATCTAATACTGAAATCCTCTACAACCCTCGCATTTATCCCCATATCAACTGAGTCCACTCTCTTAAGCGACCCGAATTTTTTAAATTTCAACACATACCCTTCAATTACACTTGAGATCTTCTAACATACACGTAAGGACCATACCACTCAAGAACACTCCGCAGGAGATGACCCCTGCTTCGCCTCAATTTAGTACTTCAGCATACCTTTCACCATTATATATGTTACTCAGTCATTAGCCATCCTGAGTTCGAACTCATACCGCCGCATGCAATGCACTTCACTTCCCAACTAGGAGGTACGACAATGTTCTTCACGCGCCCATAATTCGGGCTACACATCAATCCACAATAGGAGTCGAATCACTTAACAATTCATCTATTATCCTGCAGACTTCTTCGTCACTACCAAGTCATATAATTACATCTCGCAGTACTAACATACTCATCACATGAATACCAAACCGCCATTCCGGCTAATAGGGGCAATACTGAACATATAAGTTCAAAACACTTGCTCACACAATCAGCACCTCGGTGCTCAAGCCATAGGCAAGGATCCGACCTCAAGTCCTCCAGACTGGCCCAACATACTCACAAATATTACCTCTCGCCCCTCGATCGGGGAATCACAAATTATCAAGGCACATATAATACTAAGCGCTCACGTGCGCATACAGACGTGTGGAAGGAATTTCAAGAGTTATATCTCAAGCTGAATCAAGTACGCACGATAAGAATTCCAAGAATGGGAAGTTTTCCTAAAGGTTCTGCTGCCTCTCGAGGATAAATACAGACGTCTCCGTACCGATCCGCGAGACTCTACTAAACCTGCTCATGACTCGTGAGACCTAGTAACCTAGGCTCTGATACCAACTTGTCACGACCCAATTCCCATACCCGGTCGTGATGGCGCCTCTCGTGAAGACAAGGCCAGCCAACTTACCCAAATCATTTCTTTAACAGTTACTAAACATAAGTGAATAGAATAATACAACTTAACGGCCATAACAATTAGTATTTTCAACCCCACATAACCCGACCGGGGTGTCACAAGTCACGAGCATCTAAGAAGTAGGAACACAACTACAGGGTCATATATATATAAAATGAAATCTGGAATCCAAAAGATGAAGTCCGGTGCCGCGAAAGCTGGCGGTCACCTTGCTCAGCTACATTAGTATTACCTTCAGTCCGCTAATCACCCGCTACCGGGTGAACAATACCTGCAACTGCACGCAAGGTGCAGGGAGTAAAGTGAGTACTTCCAACTCAGTGGTAATAAGAGTAAATAATAACTGAGAGGCAAGAAATCACGTAAGAGCACTCCATCCTGCTATATAGGACAGTACAACCCTTTTTAGAAAACAGTAAAACCGTGAAAAATCCTTTAGAAAATATCTGGCTCAGTTTAAAAACCTCTTTTGAAAATATCCTTTTCCAACAGTCAAGCAAATGAATGCGTAATCAGATAGTGCAAGTCCGCACATAAGTCAGCCCCTCGGGCACAGCACTCTATTAACAAATAACACCAGGGTATCTGGTACGCAGTGCAAGAACAGCATGGATGCCAATGATATGAGAGTGCTGAATGTCATGCCGCGTAGTACAAACAGGAAACAATGCATGAATGCAATGCAATGCACATGACCGCTGCGGTGTGCAGCCCGATCCATTTGGGTACCCGCGCTCACTGTGGGGGTTCAGACTCCGGAGGGGCTCCTACAGCCCAAGCGCAATATCATCATAGTATAGCTGCGGCATGCAGCCCGATCCATATTCAGTCCAGATCAATGCAAATGAGCCACTCGGGCAATGTCAAGTAATAGCTTTTAACTCAAAACATCGAAAAATGCAATTTAAGTCTTTAAACATTAGCAATATGACTGCACATTTCAAAATTGTGTTTAACTCAGGACTGAAGTCATTTAACATGCTAAGTGTCATGAAAACAGCAATAATAATCCCTAAAGGATTCAAATAATCGGCACGAAGCCCAGAACATGGCAATCAGCCCAAATCACGATAGCATCAAGCAGGTTTTAGTCAATTACGCAGTAAAATCAACAACCGGGACGGACCAAGTCACCATCCCCAACGGTGCTCTACCCCACGCTCATACCTGGCGTGCAAGTCACCACAATACAGCACTATGATGTGCAAATCCGGGGTTTCAAACCCTCAGGATATCATTTACAAGTATTACTCACCTCGAACCGGTGAAATCTCTAGCTCGCGATGCCTTTGCCCCTTGAATCGGCCTTCTGCGCTTTTCCACCCACTTCTGCGGTCCATTTCCGCAGAAGCGGAAATACCAGATGACAGAAATCTCATACCTGAAGCAACTTCCAAAAACTCTCATTTAACCACTCGAATTCACCCCGAGGCCCCCGGGACCTCAACCAAAAGCACATACATGATCTATTACCTTATTCAAACTCGCTCGAACAATCAAAACACTATCGTTAACATCGAAATCCTCAATTATCCTCAAATCAAAGCCTAAGTTTCTTAAAAACTTCCGAATTGCACATTCGATCAAAAACCCGACCAAACGATGTTCGAATGTCCTGAAAATTTGCACACATATCCAAAATCACTTAACGAAGCTACAGCAACTCTCGAAATTCCATTCCGACCCCCGGATCAAATTCTCACCCATCCACCGGAATTCGCCAAAATGCTAACCTCGTCAATTCAAGCCTAATTCTACACCGGGCCTCCAAAATCAATTCCGATCGCACTCCCAAGTCACAAATCATCCCCCGAAGCTAACTGAATCACTGGAAATCACATCCGAGCCTTCTAACTCATAAGTCAATGTCCGGTTGACCTTTCCAACTTAAGCCTTCCTTAAAGAGACTAAGTGTCTCATTTCCTATCCAAACCAATTCAATTCAACTATAACTCACTCGTTGCTGATAATGAAACATGAAGAAGCAGTAAATGGGGCAAACGGGGCTGTAACACATGAGACGACGGGTCGGGTCGTCACAATTTCAAAGAAGTACCTCGTGTGCGTACCGCATCTAGGTCAAAACATTTAATAAAAAATATAATAAATTAAGTGAAGTGGTAATAGACAAGCCATAATCAATAAAATACGAGAATAGTCAAGAATTTATTTAAGCCGAACATTAGTCAATAAAAGTGACCGTGCTAGAACCACGGGACTCGAGGGGTGCCTTTCACCTTCCTCTCGGTCAACAGAATTCCTTACTCAGTCTTCTGTTTGCGTAGACCATAAATAAGAGTCAAACCTTCCTTTTGAAAGGGATTCGAATAAAATGTGACTTGGAACACCAAAACTCAATTCCAAGTGGCGACTCTAAATAATAAATAATCCGTTTTCAAAACGTCACTTCAATTGGAAAAACTCTTCTAACGCAACCTCATAATAGAGTTGTGTGGCAAAAAAGAGTTGTGACAGCTATGGTAACTCTGCTGGGGAGATAATTAATAAGAGTTCGAGCTTTGTATATTGATTCTTGTTTGGCTTTTATCATGTTTTGGATATTATTGTGTTTGGAAGCCTAATGTGCTATTTGTCGCTTATTTACCGCTTTAATATTTATTTAAACTGTGATATAATTTGTATTCTCTCTCGCACCCCTTTGAGTCTTCTGATAGGTAGTTATGTTGTGTTTGCCTACCAGCATCACAAAATTTCTGTCTTGAGATGAAGCCAGTTAGCCTTCCAGCTTCTGGTGAAGGATTTAGTCACACATGTTTAGGCGGGAGAGCTGTTAGCTAGCCAATGTTGTTCTACTACCGGTGACGCTTGACGCTCCTCGGCTCGGGTTGTCCACCCGGGTAAGCCAGGTCTAGATAACATCTCCTTTAGGATTTGCAAACTTAGAAGAACAAGCCTCAAGCAATGAATATCCCTAGTAGGCTACGCTTTATTTGCATCATGTGCATTGGACTTAGTGAGACTCGGCACAGGGGTCAGGCCCGTATAGGACAGGTACCAATTTTTCGGACCAGCATGTTCATCTTTATGTGCTATATGTAACATTATTTGGTAGGCTTCACTCAAATGTTGACCGGCTTTAGGATAGATTGATTTAAAGAGGAGAGAGAAAGAGAAAATTTCAAGTTTTCATAAAATACCCGTTCTTTTTTTTAAATAATATTTTAAAAGGTTCTTGTATGTAAAATTACAATTTTCAAAATAAGTTTTTTTTAGTTGTTTTAACCGAACTACTTTCGGGTCTGATTCTCACCAGATGTGAGATACGTAGGCAACCTTAATCGGGTCCGACCCCCAACTTTCAAAAATTCAAAAAAAATATTCTTCTTTAGTTCCTTCTTTAGAAGTCTTTCTTTAAGACGTCAAATTCAAAAAAAAAAATATTTTCCACTTTTTTTAAGAAGTCTTTCTACCAAAAATTCAAAATTCAAAAAAAAAATCCAAAAAATATTTCTTTCTTTCCAAAATTACCAAAGATGGAAATCCAAAAATATTTTTTTTTCTTGTTTAGAAGTCTTTCTTTTGAAACTTTTTAAATAAAAAAAGAGATAGAGAATTCAAAGTTCAAAGATATGTTCTTTGTTAGGAGCTTTTACGATTAGATATTTTTTCTTAAAAAGTAAAAAAAAAAAGTTAGTTTATTTATTTTATTCGTGATCTTCCTAAACTACGTAATGGTCTGATTCATGCAGCGTCATGATACGTAGGCAATCCTCATCGGATGCGATCATAGTCATAATTAATCTGCAAAAAAAATAATAAAAAGAGAGTGTTAAATTCAAGAGGAAATAAACCAATAAGTCGGAATGAAGCATGAAGCCTTCCAAGCTCATTTTAGAAATGGAAATGGCATTAGGTGCATGACATACAATGTGAGATTAATATCTGCAAAATGCCTAACTCTAACACTTTTGTTGTTTGTCATTTTAAAAGATAAAGTTAAACAGAGGTGGTTTGTGGTTTAAACTGGCGACTCACCCTTACAACAGGAGATGAAAAGGAAAAAGTAGAATGGCAAACAACAGTGAGAATGAGTCAGATAATGAACCCTTCTATCTTAAAATGCAAAGAAATTAAATCAATATTTCGTCTTCCATGAATGTCTCTTTTCTTAATCTTGTCCCTTTTCTTATTCTTTTTTCAGTTGTATTAATGCAGATTTTAATAACATGACATGCTTGCGGACTTCATGCCTAGATCCTAAAATGCTGTTAGACTTTGAAATAATGAACCAAGAAACATAATGTGTTGAAGATAAGGCTTGTAAGAACATAAACAAAAATTTGGAACGAAAATGAGATTCCCTCTCTTTGGATCATTGTTGAAGCCGAGATTGATGATAAAGATTGAGTCAAGACGTGATTGAAACATTGTCTTTGATTGATGGAAAGTGATTGGCCGGAGTCTGCCATAGGCAGTTGTACAACAAAGAATGGCTCATGCTTACAACAAGAAAGTACATCCCAAGAAATTTAAAGTGGGGCAACTCGTCCTGAGACACATTCTCCCGCACCATGAAGAAGCAAAGGAAAAATTTGCTCCAAATTGCAAAGGTCTGTTATTTTTGGGAGACATCAAAGGAAATGTCCCCGAGACACAGTCAATACAGATGCAGTCAAAAGTTACTATGTCTCATTACTTGGTGTTAACATTCTCTGATTGGCATGACGGAGGCTTTCTTTCTCGCTACCCAAACATCATTAACCCTTTTGCAAACCCTTTGAGTTGGTTCCCTCTCTTTGATTACCCTCTTTGGAATCTGGAAGTTATTATTAAAAATTGACAAAAAAAAAAGAAAAAGGAAAAAAAACAACCAAAAAAAAACAAAAAAAAGGAGAAAAGAAAAAAAGAAGAAGCAAAAGAAAACAAAAAAAAACAGAAAAACAAAAGAAAATCAAAAACAGAGTTCCCTGAACTACGTTCGACTTGATTCCGAAAGGATACGTAGGCAGCCTCTCTCTGAGGTTCAGTCACACCAAAATAAAAATCCAAATTCCCCAAAAAGTGAAACTGGGGCAGATATTATAATGTTTCGGCAATGGTTTTGCCTGAAAGGTTCCAAAGTTGTAATTCAGTCCTAATTCTTTTTACCCAAATCCTTTTCAAGTCCTTCCGATCAATCGGCGAGAATGTTTAAAGAATTGGAGGATACAATCGTTTGGATTTGATACAATCAAAATGAGAGAAATAAAATGAGAGAGTCTTATTGGTGAAAACCCTCCTGGGCACCGTAAGGCGATGGTAAGCAGAGAAACTGAAATGAGAGAGTCTTGTTAGTGAAAACTCGCAAAAAGCACTACAAGGTGACGGTGAGAAGAGAAACGAGAGAGGTTAGCTTGTAAAAACCCACAAAGGGCGCCACTGACCGAAAAGAGGATCCTCACGACCGTTCGGCATCAACAGAACCCTGGCAAGGTTTCTTGGTTCGAAAGCATGAGTTGTGATCAATTTCTGAGAGTTGGACGGTTTACACAGATCAAGCATCCAGTCCAAGAGGCATGTCATGTTCATTGAAGTCTGCATGTACTCCAGATAAGTCCTTATTTCCTTTCCCCGAAAAGGATACCTCTCGTCTAAGTTCATTTGTCCATTTCATTATTTGCTTTTCTTTGAATCCCTTTCGGTTTAATTCTGTTCCGAAACTAAGACAAAGAAAGGATGGCAAGATTGATTTACTGGGCTTTAGTTTGACACGAGCCAATGTTCAAGAAGGCACCCAACCTCGGCAAGGGCATCAAGTCGACCCTGACTGACCATGATTGGCCGATGCTTTGAAATTGAAAACTTTGGAAGAAGAAAATCAAATTGAAGCGCCAGCAAAGGCAAAATAAAGCTGAAAGGTTAAGCCCCACGTGACTAACAGTCATTGGCAAAGTTTGAAAACCCAAAAGTCTCCCAATGCTCTGAAATTGAAGAATTTGAAAGAAAGACGTCAGAAGCGAAATGCCCACAAAGGCAACATAAAGTTGAAAAAGGGTAAGTACCGTCATGGTAAAGTTTGGAAAAGCTAAAGGTTCTCCAGAGTCAGAAATGCAGTTGGTATTTAGGAAATAATCAGTTGCAGTTGAAATCATTAAAGAATATGAGTCGAGATCGAGAGATTGAAATAATCAAGGCCACAAGTCGACCACCATTTTAAAACTAACGAATCTTTCTTTGTTCAGAACAGGAACAGAACAATTTTAGGAAACAGTTCGTGGAAAGACGAACACCACCAAGTGAAGTTCTCAAATCCATGATTTCCTTACAATATGCATGTAATCATGTTATTTTTAGTTTTATTATAGGGAATCAACACCCTATCTTCAATACAGGGTACTACATCCCCTGGATGCATTACTTTCTGCCTACATAGGGTACGACATTCCCTAGTAGAATCTTAGAGAACAAAGATCCTCATTTTATTGCCAACATAGGGTACAACATTCCCTAGTAGCATTTCAAAGCTCCACGAGCCTTATCTTATTGCCAAACATAGGGTACTACATCCCCTGGTTGCATTTTAGTGCCAACATAGGGTACGACATTCCCTAGTAGCATCTTAGAGTGCCATGAGACTCATCTTATTGCCAACATAGGGTACGACATTCCCTAGTAGCATCCTAGAGAGCCAAGAGCCTCACCTTATTGCCAACACAGGGTACTACATCCCTTGGTTGCACTTCTTATTGCCAACATAGGGTACGACATTCCCTAGTAGCATCTCAGGGCGCCTCAAGCCACATTTTATTGCTAACATAGGGTACGACATCCCCTAGTAGCATTTCAGAGTGCCATGAGCCTCATTTTATTGCAAATATAGGGTAAAACATTCCCTAGTAGCATCCTAGAGTGCCACGAGCCTTATTCTATTGCCAACATAGGGTACGACATTCCCTAGTAGCATCTCAGAGCGCCACGAGCCTTATTTTATTGCAAACATAGGGTACGACATTCCCTAGTAGCATCCCAGCATGTCAGGAACCTCATTTTATTGTCAACATAGGATACTACATCCCTTGGTTTCCTTCCTTCTTGTTAACACAGGGTACGACATCCCCATTATTTTAGAAAAATAAAAATAAAAAACTTTTTCAATTCTTTATTCTGCAATAGCAAAGATAGTTTAATGTGTTTTCAATAACTCACAAATTCCTAGTGCAAACTGGGGTAGAAAATTTTTGTTCGTTTTGTTTGTTTGTGATGGCTTGTAGGTTTTTCTACAAAACAAGGATTGGATATGCAAAAATAAGATTTCAGTTCTTTCCAGAGAAAGTGGAACGTTTGATCTCAATACCAGCCGCAACAAGCTTTGACGTAATACATGCGGATACATATGGTCAGGATCCATCTTCCTATCATCTGAAAAAGAAACAAGCATGCAAGAATATTTCATAGTCTGTTGCATCGAGAGCATCAAGTTTCAATCTAAAGTCAATGGGAGAAGCAAGTCAAGAATCAAGACAAGACTCCAGATGGCATTTACATAGGAATTTTGTAACTCTTGGATTTCAAGAGTATGTAATTTTCTTTTCATTTTAATGTAATAGTAGGAACCGCGGATCGGAACCTTGACGGAACCTTAGTGGACTCTGCATCTAAGTATACTCCATCGCTCTTCTTCTACTTGAACTACACGTGACCTAATTTCCTTATAACCCGGGATATGTAGGTTGCCTAAAACCAAGGCTCGGTCGCATCTTTTCCTTTTATCTTATTTTTCTTTTTAAATAATAGTGAGATCAAAAATCAGTCACCTTGTTCATTTTTCTTTGCCTGAAAACTCTTCATGTTTCCAAGCAAAGAGGGGCATGCTGTGAACAACTAATTTTTAACCGCACCGAATTCCACACTGTTTTAGTGTAAATATTTCTTTTAGATCTAATCTTAATAATTTAAACCTCTATCTTACTTTTAATAGGTTTCATTTTAGAAAAATTAATTATATATAAATACCTATGGAACATATTTTATTTGCAAAGAGAAAATAAAAAAATTACAAAAAATATATGATTTCTTTTAATGAGAATTTTAATAAGTAAGCTATTGTGTTTTTCTTAGTATAATTTAAACTATAGTGTAAATATTGGGTTCTTTTACTTATATAATTTTTTTTTAAGTCTAAAAGTAAGTTGGTTAAAAAGGAGTTATTACAGCTATATATTTCACTTTCATTTTTATTTAATAAAAAGGAGTTATTAAAAAGTTAAAATAATAATAATACTAATAATAATAATAATAATAATAATAATAATAATAATAATAATAATAATAATAATAATAAATAATAATACAAAAAACTAACGAAAACAAAACAAAACAAAACAAAAAACAAAAAACAAAAAAAAGAGATAACAAAATAAACAAACTCCTATCTGATAACAATCTCAACATCCCCCACCCCTCACGTCACTCACACACGTTGCCCATCCTGTCGCGTCCCCTTTTTTCCTCCTCGTGGAGAAGTCCGGGTTCGATATTCCATGGGGAATCGACTCGNACGAGAAAAAAGATAGAAAAAGAAGAAGAAGAAGAGAACAGAATGGGGGAAAGGACGAAAGAAAACAAGAAAAAAGGGAAAAGAAGGAATTGGGGAAGAATTTGAAATAGTCAAAAATTGAATACAAGGGAGACAACCAAAAAAAACAAAAACGGACAAAGAGCAATAGAGAAGATCTGGGGAAAAGGAAAATTGAAAAAGAGAAGAAAGAGGGACGAAAACAAAAGGGGGAGGGGACGATTTTAACACAGAGAATCGTAAAAGCTAGCCAAAATCTCATCCTAAGCTCCATCAAAATCAGTTTCTATTACCCCATTTAACATCCAAAACCAACTCACAAGACAACCATAAAACAGAACATAAAATACATACCTTTCACCTCTATTTTTACCGATGAAACGAAGCTTCGGCTGAGGTCGATTGAGTTCTAGCAAAAGTTCGAGGTCCACAATGTGTGTCTTTCCGTTGAGGTCTCTTCTGTGATTCCATCTTGTTTTGGAGCAAATCATCAGTGGAAAAAAATCAAAAGTTGGAAGTTTAATATTAAGGTTCTTTCCTTTTCTATGTTTATTAGTTAGCATTTGGGTTCTACTTTGTTCTTGCTTGAAAATGTTTTATTCATACATGTTTCCTCTCATTTAAATGTGCTTATATTTTGTTTGCATTAATTTTACATCAGCTTTTCTTATCTTTCTTTTATGAAAAATGGGGAGCACAATTTAGATTATTGTGTTACATTAGAGGGGTGTCTTTAATAAATATTAAGCAGTAGTAATTTGAGGCCGATTCTTGTCAAAAGCAGTCATTTGGATTACGAACTTCTCATCTATATTGTTGATTTAAAATCATTTAAGAAGTCCACATTGAAATTAATATGTAAATAGGTTAACGTTTTAAAGGAATTTTGTTTTAATATTTCTTTTAGCATTTTATTCCTTAATTGATGTTTTGTTGCCTTGGTTCTATTTTTTTAAAATTTCTTGTTTTATGAGTTAATATTTTTTTAGTTTATTTAACCGAATATTATTCTTTAAGAATAGAAATAATACTATAAAAAAGAAGAAGGGGCCATGGGAGTTATTCAATTAAAATTGAGAAGAATTGGGGCTAGCTGGTCTTTGGAAATAGTTGGCAATGAGTTCTTAAATGTGTTGGATCGTTGGGCGACATCAAAAGAATTGAATCTGGGCCAAATGAATATGCTGGCCCAAATATTAATAATGCCACAAGCTAGCCCACCTTTCCATAAATGATTAACTTCATATTATTATTCATATCTTATGACCTTACAATAATCTCAAAATTAGTTTAAGAAAAAAAATTCTCAATAATTGCTAGTATACTTTAGGCACGTATTAATAAATCAATCATCGTGCTTATGTATACGTTCACGTGACATAATTATGATTTCCAAACTTAAAATCAAGGTATGCGTTCGCGCAACTATGGCAAAATAATCTTAATAATAATAAATTATAAAATAAATGTCTCAAATCTGAAAATAATTGAAATACTCTAAAACACTAGAAAAACTATTAATAAAATTTAAATATTAGCTCATGTGTTCATACCCGAACCTTGGACAAATATGCTTAAATAATAAAAGGGTCATGTGCGCATTCTCGCGTCTCGATGCCTTTAAATTTAAAAATAATTATGTTTTAACCATGTATACATTCCGTATCTTGGTTTAACACTTAATTTCAAAGAAGTACCTCGTGTGCGTACCGCATCTAGGTCAAAACAATTAATAAAAAATATAATAAATTAAGTGAAGTGGTAATAGACAAGCCATAATCAATAAAACTCAAGAATAGTCAAGAATTGATTTAAGACGAACATTAGTCAATAAAAGCGACCGTGCTAGAACCACGGGACTCGAGGGGTGCCTTACACCTTCCTCTCGGTCAACAGAATTTCTTACTCAGTCTTCTGTTTGCGTAGACCATAAATAAGAGTCAAACCTTCCTTTTGAAAGGAATTCTAATAAAAGGTGACTTGGAACACCAAAACTCAATTTCAAGTAGTGACTCTAAATAATAAATAATCCTTTTTCAAAACGTCACTTCAATTGGAAAAACCCTTCTAACGCAACCTCATAATAGGGTTGTGTGGCAAAAAAGAGGTGTGATATGCTTGCGTGTGCCCACTCTGGGATTCCCTAAGGGGACCTTATAGAATCTGAACACTTGAGTTAGGAGAAAGCCATAAGGTAACCCATGATTTCCACCCTTAAAATTTGCCACCTTCTGCATATGATCAATCATGATGGCTGTCAAGTTGATTGGGACAAACTCGTCAAGCGCTTCCATTAGGACCATGTCCGATCTTGTAGCAATAGAGCGCCTCTTAGAGCGGGGTAGGAGCACTTTATTGACCAGTTCAAAGAGAAGCTGCTACTCAGGAAGCAATACCTTCTTATGCACCTGTTCCCCCTGTTGAATCGCTAGTTCTTTCATGATGGCTCTCCGAAGGTTTACTCCACAGACACCCTTAACTGAGTTCATACCTTCACACGGAATTCTGAGAACCTTTCCCAATGTTGAAGCGTCGAGCACAATGTCTACTCCATTTACGAGCGCACATATATGATCCCCCTCAACAGTGAAAAGAGATGCGTAAAAAGTTTGTACTTCATCTTCGTACACCAAAGGCATTCTCTCTTCAAACAGGTGTTCCCATTGTTGAAATTCCACAATCTCCAGAATTTGTCTCATGCCTGTCATCTCCGAAATTGTTGGATCAAATATACGACCCCACAACACTTTCTGAGTTCTTAATTTTTGCTGCCAAAGACCACCATCACAGATCATGGACCTTATTGAACCAGGTTCCTTAACAGTTTCCCTTTTACGTTTGCTACACCCTTCGGTAGACTTTCCTTTCCAGCTTGCTATCCCCACAGTATTGTTTTCAGACACGGCTAGTAAGTTTGATTCCGTTTAGACTTGCTGCTGTACTTCACAGATGACCCTTTCTGTTTCTCAATGGTTTCAGCGAACGCCTTTTCCATAGACTGTTGAGTTGTCATAGATTGTTGTACTGAGGAACCAGGTTCCTTGGAAGCATCTTTGTCTATTTGGTCTACTGACACACTCTTGATGAAATCCTTTGGATTCATTTTCCTTTTTTTCTTGTCTTGACACTCCTCTTACTTTTCTGAAATGAGGACTCAGAACTCTCTTGCTGTAGTAACCTGATAGTGAGTGATTTGGAGGAAGACTCTAAGAGCTTGGAGTGAATAGGAGGTGCAGGAGTGAGTTTGCATGAAAGAGAATCGGGTTCATCAGAAGGCTTTTCTGGGAATATCTCATGAGCCAAGGACTCGAGGAGTTCTGTGGTTCTTGCATTTCCTAGGAATGGAATTTCTTCCCCCCTGATACTCAGACGAGAGATAAGCTCCTTCATTCATTAGACTTTCAGCAGCTATAGCCATGACGTTATGAGTTGCTTCCTTTTCTGGTGAGTCTTTGAGAGTCACTGAATCCAACATAGAGGAGTTCAGATACTGATCAGGATCCTCCTCAGGGGCTTTTGACACTAGAGGAGTACAACCTCCTGTGTGGTCTTTGATGAGATCGTAGGATTGACTAGACATAGGATTCTCAAAATAACGGTAAATAGGGTTTATCAGAAATGGAAAAACTGCAGGAGTGGAGGAGGAGCCGGGAGTAGGTAAGGTGGTAGAAGGCGTGAAATAATGACGCTCTGGGGATGATTTCAAGGATAGTAACGGAATGAGAGTGGTGTCAATGGTGGGAGAATGAGACGATCGTTCGATCGCCATTATATGAGTACTTGGTAGACGAGTAGGGAGAGAAAGAGAGTGATGAGGAGAAGATCCTAGCTATACACGGGAGAAGAAGGTTCATGACTTGCCGTGAGAGAGAAAGAAAGTTTTATTGGAGGAAGGGCTAATGATGAGTGGAGAGCGAAACAGGATGTGAATAGTTCTGAAAATGGTGGTAGGTTTGTGGGAAAGTGTTACCTTGTAGAGGGGAAGAAAGGATTTGAAAGACAAGACATGACACGCAGATGTTGAAAAGTCGGATGATGTGGCAGTTGAGTTAAAAAAATTTTTGTTTTTATTTAGAGAGGGCATGCAGAATTAAGCACATTACTACTAACCTGAGTTACAGGAACCTGATGCCAGAGCAATCTTTTGAACAAGGTTTTAGCAGCTCCTCTCTCGCACTTCATAACTGTACCTTTGACTTCTATGATCGTCATGCGTGTTTACCTGCAACGGTATTGATGTGAGTTAGGCTTGGTCAAAAAACACTTTTGCTACTTTTACCTGACGGTGTCTTACACAGCCAACGGATGGAGGATCACATTCTTCATTAGACTCTTGTGACCGCATCTTTACCTTTATCTATCTAGAATGTTCTCTACTTGAGGCTTTGATGCAGATATCTGGAGTTTGGTCTTCTGTTCTGCAATGCTTTCCACTGGTCAATCCCTTCTTCATATTGATCCTCAGAAGATGATCTCACCCTTCAATATGCTTGATCCTCTCGGTTTTTGAATCTCTTCTTCAGTTGTTAATGAGGCCATTGAGTCTTGCTTCATTGTCTCTCAAGGGATGAGGCAAGAACCATGACAAGTGAACCGTTCCAAAAGTGCTTTCCTTTTTCATAGACAACCAGGTTCTTTGTGAGACGAGGAGTATGATGTTGCGTTGTCTTTTGTCAGTCTCCTTCATCTTACTCACTTTATCATCCTCCCTATTTGAAGCCTCAGATACTTCCCAGAGACAGGATTGGTTCATCATATTGATCATCATCGTTTCTTTCTTGGCAAGGGAAAGCGTCTTGTTGAATACCCCATGAGCACCCCCTACCATTTAGTGTGCCCTTTGCTGGGGACTTTGTGGCCTTATTTTGTGGATTGTAACCCAGAAGGATTCCTTTGCTCGTCTTTTTGCATTGAGCTTCCCAAGCTGATCCTTCCTGTTGTCAAGAACAAGGCATTTTCTTCCATTTGGCAGTTCCTGGTGGATTTTGATTCACGAGGGACCTGGTCCGACACTTGTTCTCAAAGTAGAGAGCAGTATTCATTCCTTTTGCCCAGAATTTCTTGGCGATTCCATAGGCGATGAGCACTGTCCAAGCAGCATTTTCCAGTTCCATTCTTTCTTTCAGCTACACTATTTTGCTGTGAAGTCCTTGGTGTTGAGAAATTGTGCGCGATCCCTTCTCCCCCTCCTCCATCATTTTGCAAACTCATGTCTAGGTGACACTTGAGTTTGGCAAACCACGGACCAGGTCTAGCAGAGTTAATTTATTCGGAGGTGAGAAGTTTGCATATACCAATCCTTCATGCCATGGCTGCGACTTCACTCATCTCATACCGCCAGCTTGTGCCCAGAAATTTTTGGCAATTCCAGTGTCAATGAGCAATGTCCGTGCCATGTCTACCAAAGTTCTGTTCTTTCTTTCAACAACACCATTTTGCTGTAGAGTCCTTGGTGCCGAGAAGTTGTGAGTGATCCCATTTTCGTTACAAACTCATCGAATTTGGCGTTGTCAAATTCTATCATGTGGTCAGGTCTGGTGCATGCTACCTTCAATTCCATCTTTGCTTGGATCTTCTTGATAAAGGCCACAAATACCTCAAAAGTCTCATCCTTTGTTCTAAGAAGCAGTGTCCAGCTGAATCTTGAATTTGCCAGACCACGAACCAAGTCCTTCTGAATCAATTTATTCAGAAGTAAGAAGCTTGCATGCCCCAATCTTCTATGCCAAAGTTCTGCGTCATCATCAACTGACTTAAAGCATCTCATATCACCAGCTTGTAGAGATTCAAAGTCAGCAACGTAGATGTTTTTGTATCTTCTGGCTACTAAGACCACTTCGCCAGTTACCAGATTGGTAACTATGCACACCTTGATAAGAACTCTACTTTGTTCCCTTTATCACAGATTTGAGAAACACTCAGGAGACTGTACTTCAGGCCATCCACATAGTACACGTTCCCAATTTAGTGTCAAAGAGATTTTCCAACTTTTCCAACACCTAGAATGTATCCCCTCCTTCCTTTTCTTTTTAAAAAAAAGAATACATTCCCTTCCTGCAGGGCTTTCAGTGAGAGGAAATCCATAGTGCTCCAGTCACGTGCTTTAAGCATCCACTGTCCATGGTCCATTCCAGTCTGCTTCCCCTTACTGTTCCCTACACATGCAAATTATGGGTTAGATTTAGGAACCCAAACTAGTTTGGGTCCCTTGTTATGATAAAAGGGATGGATAAGGGCTTTTCTAGTCCATGTAGGCAACATTCGTTTCTTGCGAGTGGTACCTGGTCCCTCTTTAGTAGTCACTTTTTCAGCAAACACTTTGTTTTTTTGTACAAATTGAACCCTGGCGCAATTTTCTTTGAAGTGCCCATTGTTCCCACAGTGGGTACAAAGCCAGTTATCAGGAATTGTGATGTACTTGCTGTGAGGGTTGTAGGGAGTTTTCTCCCTTTGGAACCCGATTCCCTGCCTGTTACCACTATTGTTGAGATACATGGCAGTGACAGCATCAGAGGACCAGGTCCACTAGAGATTTCTCAAGATCAACTTTTACTTTCTCCAATTCAACCTAAAGTTGCCGATTCTTCTCAAGTTCACCACATAGCCTAGTTTTTATATCAGTTAATTCCTTTTCAAGCTTGATGTGTGACTCACCAGCTACTTCCTTCCCTTTCCCAAGACTCACAGTCCTATGTTCTCTATTGAGTCCCTCAATGGTTTCCTCTAGGTCAGTGATTATCACTAAAAAATCATCCCTCTCTAGCTCAGTAGCTGTAATTTTTTGTTCTAGAGTGTGTTTCTTATTTCTAAGGCCTTCTATTGTTTCCTTCAAGTCAACGACCACTACCATCAGGTCATCTCTCTCATTTTCTACACTAGTTATTTTTTCATTCAGAACTTCCTTTTCTTTTTCAAGATTAGCTATGGTTTCATTTAGATCCACTACACAGACCCCCAGATCATCTCTAGATTGTTCAACTTCTCCTAGTTCTAGGGTCAGGACCACCTTATCATTATCAAGATTATAATAAGCATCAATTAGAACATTTTTTAATGACCTTAACTACTTAGAAGAGTAGGATTTCAGATTTCTCTGAACATCCCTGAAACTTACCTCACCATCTTCATCTTCTTCATCATCATCATCAGCCTGAGCCATCAACGCGAATAGTGAGTCATACTTCGTTGCTTCAGTTTCCACTGCCATCATGGAACTGTTTTCTGCATCTGGTTCCCTTTCAAATTCACTAGAAGAGTCTCCCCAAGCGGCAAGAGCCTGCTTCACAATGTTGCCAGCTGCAGTTTTTCGACTGAATCGTTTGTTTGTAACCAGGTTCCTTTTTGCTGCTTTGTCGGGATTTTGTTTGTATTGCTCCTGCTTCACAAGTGGACAGTCTTTGATGAATGCCCTGGCTTTCCTCACCTGTGATAGAGATCATTGTTTCTTGCCTTACTTGAACTACCCCTCTTTGGTATGCCACCATTCATTGGAACCATCTTTTGAAATCTTTTAGTAAGATATGCCATATCACTATCTTCTTCACTTGAGTCACTGCTTTCGGCCTTGAGCACCAGGTTCTTCTCCTTCTTCGGCTCTCTACTTTCACCGTCTCTCTGTCTTTTCATCTCGTATGTCTTCAGATTTCCAATCAGCTCATCCATGGTTAGAGTTTGTAAATCTTTAGCTTCGGTGATAGCATTCACCTTACTCTCCCAAGCGCGAGGTAGAACACTGAGAACCTTCCTTACAAGTTTGTTTCTGGGAATGACATCTCCAAGTGAATGAAGCTCATTTATAATAGATGTGAATCTAGTGTGCATATCTTGTATAGACTCGTCATCCTTCATCCTGAAGAGCTCATACTCGGTGGTGAGCATGTCAATCTTGGACTGTTTAACCTGAGTAGTTCCTTCATGTGCCGTTTGCAAAGCTTCCCATATTTCCTTGGCAGAATCACATGCTAAGATTCTATTGTACTCATCGGGTCCTATACCACATACCAAGATTTTCTTGGCACGAAAGTTCTTTTCTACAGCTTTTCTGTCAATATCACTGTACTCTTTTCTGTTTTTCGGCACCATTGGTCCAGTTTCTCCAAGCTTCTTCATAGGAACATGTGGACCATCACAAATAACATCCCACAGCTCTGAATCATCTGCCACAATGAAATCATGCATACGAGTCTTCCACATGCCGTAATACTGAACATTGAATCTAGGGGGTCTATAGGTTGATTGTCCTTCCTCAAAGTTAGGTAGAGCAGCCATTGAGATCCTTTCTAGGTATTAACCTTTTAGAAAGAACCTGCTCTGATACCAATTGTTAGTTTGTATGAGTCCACCACACTATAGAGTACCTGGTGCTCTATGTGTTTCCACTGAAAATACTAATGAACCAAATTGTATAGAGATCTGGTCCTATATCAGTTCCCACAGTGCTAACTACATAACCAGTATGTAAATGAGACACGGGATTTTTACGTGAAAAATCCCACTCAAGGGGACAAAAACCATGACCTACACCTGTAGGCTTTCAACTTTACTAACTTGTAAAATACCTCTTACAAGCCACTTTATAATGACTCCATTAGGAAGAATTCAACTCAACTAACTTGTGGTACTCTTACCACAAGCCACTTTGTGACTCCCTAGTTACAAAGACTTTCACTAACTTGTGATGCGCTCACCACAAGCCACTTTGTCACTCTATAGTTACAAAGGCTTTTGACTACTTTGTGGTACTCTCACCACAAGCCACTTTGTCACTCTCTAGTAGAAAAGACTTTAACTTATGACTAAACCTAGTCACAACATAAACTCTAAGAGTTTATGGATTTTACAAGAGGTTTCCTAATCAATGCTTCTAAGAAAGCAGGAAAGGAGTTACAATGAAGAACACATAACAAAGACTCAACAAACCTAAGGACTTAAGATATCTTCAATCTTGGATCCGGTCCTTGAGGTTGCAGCAACTTTGTTCTTGAGAGAGGTTGTTGCTAGCACTTGAGAGAATGTTTTCTTTTCTGATTTGCAAGTGTTCAAGTGATCAGATCCCATGCACCAGGTTGATATACTACAAAAGACATTACCATGGTGATGTCAATTCACAGTGGTGATGTCAAATCTTGGTTAGTACATGCTTCTTCTTAATGGAAAGTGACTGCTGCACTGTCTGCTGCACTGTCGCATGTACAGTTGCATGCAGTCACTTTCTGCATTTGCTTTCCAGCTGTATAGTTGACTCATACTTCTGTCAGAGAACCCTATAGGACCAGGTCCCTGTTGTTCCAGGCATGCTTTAGGTCCTTTATCTGGTTCTATACAGAAAGTTTGTTAGATCATCAAAACATAGATTTAAAGACCTTAAGTCCATCAACTTTGTACACCGCAGTCGAGACAAAAGAGTTATGCTGATAGGAAGGTTCGGGATGTGTCCTACATGGTTGGTGAGAAGGTTCTGTTGAAGGTTTCACCCATGAAGGGTGTTATGAGGTTTGGGAAGAAAGGTAAATAAAGTCCTCGGTTTATTGGGCCTTTTGAGGTACTTCGGAGGATTGGGGAGGTGGCTTATGAGCTTGCTTTGCCACCCAGCTTGTCGAGTGTGCATCTCGTATTTCATGTTTCTATGCTCAGGAAGTATATTGGGGATCCGTCTCATGTTTTGGATTTCATCATGGTTCAGTTAGATGATGATTTGACTTATGATGTGGAGCCAGTAGCTATTTTGGAGCGTCAGGTTCGAAAGTTGAGGTCAAAGGATATAGCTTCAGTGAAAGTGCACTGGAGAGGTCAGCCCGTGGAGGAGGCTACCTGGGAGACCGAGCAGGAGATGCGGAGCTGATATCCTCACCTATTCGAGGCTTCAGGTATGTTTCTTGACTCGTTCGAGGACGAACGTTTGTTTAAAAGGGGGAGGATGTAACGATCCGGCCGGTCGTTTCATGAGTTACTGCTCCGTTTCCCCCATTTTTGCTTCTTATTGTCTTGTTCAGCTGTATTATCTGTGACGGGTTGGTTGGCTCGGGTTCGGAGAGGTTTTGGTAAGGTTTGAGACACTTAGTCTCTTTTGAGAAAGCTTAAGTTGGAAAAGTCAACCGGATGTTGACTTATGTGAAGTAGGGCTCGGATGTGAATTCCAATGAGTCGGATAGCTTCGGGAGGTGATTTGGGACTTAGGAGTGTGATCGGAATGTGTTTTGGAGGTCCGGAGTAGCTTTAAGCTTGAATTGGCGAAAATGGATTTTTGGCATTTTCCGGTTGATAAGTGAGATTTTGATTTAGGGGTCGGAATGGAGTTCCGGGAGTTGCAGTAGGTCCGTCGTGTCATTTGGGATGTGTGTGCAAAACTTCAGGTCTTTCGGACATGGTTTGATAGACTTTTTGATCGAAAGCGGAATTTGGGAGTTTTTGGAATTCTTAGGCTTGAATCCGATGCAAATTTGGTGTTTTGATGTTGTTTTGAGCGTTCCGAAGGTTGAAACAAGTTTGAATGATGTTGTGGGATATGTTTTCATGTTTGGTTGAGGTCCCGAGGGCCTTGGGTGAGTTTCAGGTGGTTGAACGGACCAATTCAAGTTGAAAAAGATTGCAGAAAAACTGTTGTTGGTGTTGCAGGTTTTTGACCTTTGCGTTTGCGATGGAGGTCCCGCGATCGTGAAGGGTTAGGTTGTGAGGTTGTAGAGTTGTCCTTCGCATTCGCGAAGGTGGTTTCGCGATCGCAAAGGGTCGAGATCTATGGTCATCGCGTTCGCGAGGTTCTTGCCGCGTTCGCGTAGAGGAAGTGAGCAGATGGGGTCCTGGAGGGTTGTTCTTCTCGTTCGCGGGCGGGGAGTCATGTTCGCGCTGTGCTGGGAAGCCAAGCCTTCGCGTTCGCGTAGAAGGAAAAATGGTCAACTAAAATTTGTGTTTCGCGAACGCGAGGCGTTGACCGCGTTCGCGATGAAGGATTTTTAAGTGCTGGGCAGAATGTTTTAAAAGATCAATTCCGCGGATTTTAGCCTAAGTTTCACCATTTTTGGGCGATTTTAGAGCTTTTTTAAGAGGATTTAAGAGGGAATCAAGGAGGAACACTTGGAGGTAAGATTTATGGACTTAATGCTCAATCCTAATGTGATTTCTACCTAATTAATCGTGAAAATAGTGAAAAATAAGCCTGGAAATTTGAAGTTAGGGCTTGGGAATTGGAGACCTAAATCTAGGGATTTGAGGGGTCATTTGTGGTCGAATTTTGAAGTATTTGATATGCATGAACTCGTGGGAAGATAAGGGTTCCATTGATGTAATTTTGTCGGATTTTGAGATGTGGGCCCGGGGGTCGAGTTTGGTTAATTTCGGGATTTGTGTCATAATTTGATTATTTTTGCATGGGCTTCATTCCCTTAGCATATTTTAACGTCGTGATTCTAATTTTGGTTAGATTCGACGCGAGTTGAGGCCGAGACGAGAGGCAAAGGCATCGCAGGCTAGAGTTTGGACCAGTTAGAGGTAAGTAATGATTGTAAATGTTGTCCTGAGGGTATGAAACCCCGGAATTCACATCGTTGTGCTATTTTGAGGTGGCACACACGCTGGATGACGAGCGTGGGGTCGTGCACCATTGGGGATTGTGACTTAGACCGTCCCGTATGACTGTTTAATTGCGTGTTTGATTGAAAACTGTTTGCTATCATCATGGTTTGGGTTGAATGCCAAATTTGGGTCTCGTGCCAGGATTTTACTACTATTCCTCACTGTTTTGACATAGTATTTGTATTCAGTCATGCTATATTCTACTGTTTTCACAACTCAACCATCTTTACTTGGTTTTGATATTTTAAATGATATTTTTGGGCTGAGCATCATGTTTTATTGTTGCCCATGTGGCTTGTGAGATTCTGACTGATTAAGGCCGAGGGCCTGTGTTGTGAGGATACGATGGGATTGGGCTGCACGCCGCAGCATGTGGTACTGATTGTGACATATGAGAGGCCGAGGGCCAGATTTATTATGCCACGAGGTGGCTTGTGATTTATATGAGGCCGAGAGCCTGTTGATTATGCAACGAGATGGCTTATTATTGCGCTTGGGCCGTAAGGGACCCCTCCCGGAGTCTGTACACCTCCAGTGAGCGCGGGTACCCAGTTTGTGTTGTGATATAGTTCGAGGGGCTGATGTTGTTCCATGTTGTTGCCCGAGGGATTGATACGAGTGATTGTGAGATAGACCGAGGGGCTGGTTCTATTGGTATTTTGCCTGAGGGGCTGTTTTGTGTTTCTATCTTTTATACTTATTTTCAACCACTTGTTTGAACTGCTGAAAGATGTTTTACAAAGGTTTTATTGAACTAAGAAGTTCTTATGAGTTTTTACTGTTTACTGTATTGTGCTGGTTTTACACTGCCTCGTTGTAGCATTTTGCTGTGTATTTACGTGTTTTCTTATCGCTCAGCTGCCTTTTACTTTTATTACTTACTGAGTTGGCATACTCACATTACTCCCTGCACCTCTGTGTGCAGATTCAGGAGTCTCATGTCATGCTAGCGAGGGTTGATTTGCTTCCAGCAGGCTTGTTTGGAGTTGATGAGGTAGCTGCTCAGCGTTCGCAGCCTAGTGCTTCTCCTTCCTACTTTTCTTTCGTTGTCCTAGTTTCGTACTAGACTATGTTGTCTTTTCATACTCTTAGACGGATTTTAGATGCTCATGACTGGTGACACCCCGATGTCGGGATGTGTTTTGTTTCCGCATTTCTTTTATTTTACTTTATTTTGGGATTTATCACTATTAGTGACTGCTTATGAGTTATTATAGCTGTTAATTTGTATTGGGGGTTTGTGTCGGCTGGCCTTATTTCACGAGAGGCGCCATCACGACCGGTTCCGGTTTGGGGTCGTGACAATAACCTATCCTACAATGTGGACAGTATTTTCCATGTTCTTATCATTACCTCAAGCCTACCATAGGCAAGGTAATACTACAACACAACTAGCAATTCCTATAACAAGTTTTAAAGCCCAAAAAAAGATACAACGAGCGGAAAGCTCGGCTACGATTATCAACCATACTTCTCCAATCATTTCTTTCCTTGAAAACACATATCAATGACCACACCAATTGTATACTCAAGTTACTCCACCAATTTCCAACCACAACAAAACTTAGAAAATTACCGAATAGACGATACAACAACAAGGTCAAATTATGATTTTCCGCTATTAGTTCCATAATCCTCATCATAAAATTTAGCGATGACCTAGACAAATTAAAGTATACAAAAGGAGAGGAAAATTCTTACCTTATTTTCCAAGAAATAGTCTTATTGCTCCTTACTTCGCATCGAAGAAAGTCCGATTAACCAACGTGCCAAAACGGAACAACAAGATCAAAGTGGTGCCTAAAACCCGCATATTGTCTTTGAGAAAGATTACACTCTTATTCTAACTTACTTCGCTTCGAAGAAATCTCCGATTTGCTATTGATGGGCTTAAGGTCTTTTAATCTACGTTTTGATGATCTAACAAACTTTCTGTATAGAACCAGATAAAGGACTAGAAGCATGCCTGGTACAATCATTCAAGTTAATTGACTCAAGATAATCTAGGTAGTGTGCCTCTAGATTCACAAGAACCAAATTAGGGATCTGATTCCTTGGTGCTCCCCTGACAGAAGTATAAGTCAACTATACAGCTGGAAAGCAACTGCAGAAACTGACTGCCTGCAAGTGTACACGCAATAGTGCAGCAGACAGTGCAGCAGTCACTTCCCATTGAGAAGAAGCATGCACTAACCAAGAATTGACATCACCATAGTGAATTGACATCAACATGGTAGTGTCTTTTGTGGTATAACAACCTGGTGCAAGGGATCTGATCGGTTGAACACTTGCAAATCAGAAAAGAAAACCTTCTCTCAAGTGCTAGCAACAGACTCTCTCAAGAACAAAGCTGCAGCAACCTCAAGGACCGGATCCAAGATTAAAGATATCTTAAGTCCTTAGGTTTGTTGAGTCTTTGTTATGTGTTCTTCATTGTAACTCCTATCCTGCTTTCTTAGAAGCGTTGATTAGGAAACCTTTTGTAAAATCCGTAAACTCTCAGAGTTTATGTTGTAACTAGGTTTAGTCATAAGTTAAAGTCTTTGTTACTAGAGAGTGACAAAGTGGCTTGTGGTGAGAGCATCACTAGTTAGTAAAAGTCTTTGTAACTAGGGAGTCACAAAGTGGCTTGTGGTAAGAGTACCACAAGTTAGTTTAGTTGAATTCTTTATAATGGAGTCATTATAAAGTGGCTTGTAATAGGTATTTTAATAGTTAGTGAAGTTGAAAGCCTACATGTGTAGGTCGTGGTTTTTGTCCCCTTGTGTGGGATTTTCCACGTAAAAATCCTCTGTCTCATTTACACACTGGTTCTTTAGTTAGCACTGTAGGAACTGATATAGGACCAGATCTCTAAACAGTCTGGTTCATAAGTATTTTCAGTGGAAACACATAGAGGACCAGGTACTCTATAGTGTGTTGGACTCATACAAACTAACAATTGGTATCAGAGCAGGTTCTTTCTAAAAGGTTAACACCTAGAAAAGATCTCAATGGCTGCTCCGCCTAACTTTGAGGAAGGACAATCAACCTACAGACCCCCTAGATTCAATGGTCAGTATTACGGCTGGTGGAAGACTCGTATGCTTGATTTCATAATGTCAGAAGATTCAGAGCCGTGGGACGTCATTTGTGATGGTCCACATGTTCCAATGAAGAAGCTTGGAGAAACTAGACCAATGGTGCCGAAAAACATAAAAGAGTAAAGTGATATTGACAGAAAAGCTGTAGAAAAGAACTTTTGTGCCAAGAAAATCTTGGTATGTGGTATAGGACCTGATGAGTACAACAGAATCTCAGCATGTGATTCTGCCAAGGAAACATGGGAAGCTTTGCAAATGGCACATGAAGGAAACACTCAGGTTAAACAGTCCAAGATTGACATGCTCACCACCAAGTATGAGCTCTTCAGGATGAAGGATGATGAGTCTATACAAGATATGCACACTAGATTCACATCTATTATAAATGAGCTTCATTCACTTGGAGATGTCATTCCCAGAAACAAGCTTGTAAGGAAGGTTCTCAGTGTTCTACCTGGCGTTTGGGAAAGTAAGGTGAATGCTATCACCGAAGCTAAAGATTTACAAACTCTAACCATGGATGAGCTGATTGGAAATCTGAAGACATACGAGATGAAAAGACAAAGAGACAGTGAAAGTAGAGAGCCGAAGAAGGAGAAGAACCTGGTGCTCAAGGCTGAAAACAATGACTCAAGTGAAGAAGATAGTGATATGGCCTATCTTACTAAAAGATTTCAAAAGATGGTTCAAAGGAATGGTGGTATACCAAAGAGGGGCAGTTCAAGCAAAGCAAGGAGCAATGATCTCTGTCACAGGTGTGGAAAGCCAGGGCACTTCATCAAAGACTGTCCACTTGCAAAATAAGAGCAACACAGATAAAACCCTAACAAAGCAAGAAAAAGGAACCTGGTTCCAGACAAACGATTCAATCGAAAAAGTGCAGCTGGCAATATTGTGAAGCAGGATCTTGCTGTTTTGGGAGACTCCTCCAGTGAATCAGAAAGGGAACCAGATGCAGAGAACAGTTCCATGATGGCAGTGGAAACTGAAGCAACGAAGTATGATTCACTATTCGCGCTGATGGCTCAGTTTGATGATGATGAAGAAGATTAAGATGATGAGGTAAATTTCAGGAATGTTCAGAGAAATCTGAAATCCTATTCTTCTAAGAAGTTAAGGTCATTAGCAAATGTTCTAATTGATGGTTTTTATAGCCTTGATAATGATAAGGAAATCCTGACCATAGAACTAGGAGAAGCCGAACAATCTAGAGATGATCTGGTGGTCTGTGTAGTGGACCTAAATGAGACCATAGCTAATTTTGAAAAAGAAAAGGAAGCCTTGAATGAAAAAATAACTAGTGTGGAAAATAAGAGAGATGACTTGATGGTAGTAGTTGTCGACTTGAAGGAAATAATAGAAGGTCTTAGCGATGAGAAACACACCCTAGAAGAAAAAATTGCAGCTACTGAGCAAGAGAGGGATGACCTTTTAGTGATAATTACTGATCTAGAGGAAACCATTGAGGGACTCGATAGAGAACATAGGAATGTAAATCTTGGGAAAGGGGAGGGAGTAGCTAGTAAGACACACATCAAACTTGAAAAAGAATTAAATGATGTGAGAACTAGTCTATGTGGTGAACTCGAGAAAAATAGGCAGCTTCAAGCTGAATTGAAGACAGTAAAAATTGATCTCGAGAAATCTCTCAAGTGGACCTGGTCCTCAGATGATGTCATTGCCATGCACTTCAACAATAGTGGAAACAAGGAGGGAATCGGGTTCCAAAAGGAGAAAACTCCTTACAACCCTCACAGCAAGTACGTCACAGTTCCTGATAACTGGCTTCGTACACACTGTGGGAACAATGGGCACTTCAAAGAAAATTGCCAGGCCAGGGTTCAATCTGTACAGAAAAACAAAGTGTTTGTTGAAAAAATGACTACTAAAGAGGGACCAAGTACCACTCGCAAGAAATGAATGTTGCCTGCATGTACTAGAAAAGCCCTTATCCATCCCTTTTATCATAAGAACAGACTCAAACTAGTTTGGGTTCCTATATCTAACCCATAATTTAGATGTTCTGGGAACGGTGAGAGGAAGCGGACAGCAATGGATTATGGACAGTGGATGCTCAAAGCACATGACTGAAAATACCATGGATTTTCTCTCACTGAAAGCCCTGCAAGGAAGGGATGTACCCATTGGAAAATGGAAAGAAGGGGTACATTCTAGGTATGGGGAAGAAAATAAGTCCTATGGGAATACTGAGCAGGAATGAAAAGAGAAAATCCAAGTGAAGATGGGATTGAAAGTAGCTTACATCATATCTGACCCTGGAACAAAATTTGACTATGCAAGGACTCCTCAGCAAAATTGTGTTGTTGAAAGAAAGAACAAAACTCTGGAAAACATGGCACGGACAATGCTCACTATCAGTGGAATAGCAAAAATTTCTGGGCAGAGGTAATCAACACTACGTGCTACTTGATGAACAGGTGCATGATCAGATCTCTCCTGAACAAAACCCCCTATGAGTTGCTGACTGGAAGGAAACCCAAGCTGACTCACCTAAGAGCATTTGGGTGCAAATGCTATGTTCTCAACAATGAAAAGGATCAGCCTGGTAAATTTGATGCCAAGAGCGATGAAGGAATCTTTTTGGAATATTCCTCTTAAAGCAAAGTCTACAAGGCTGCAACAAAAGGACACAATGTGTGGAAGAAAGTGGTCATAAGCTATTCAACAAGACTCCCTCTTCTGACAAAGGAGGAAACAGTGATGATCAAGATAATGAACCACTTTTAGCTCCTGGGGAATTATCTGATGTTTCAAATGGCAAGGTTGATATGATGAGTAAGATAAAGGAGACAGGTGAGGACAATGCAACATCTTCTTTCACTTCTCAAGAGGAACCTGGTACTTTAATTACTACCAATGAAGTTGAAGAAAGAGTTGGAGATGCAGTGCAAGGCACTCCATAAGTAACAGAACAAGGAGTGCAGGGAAACCCACTTAACTTACCCAGTTCCTCTACCAATCAAACTTCAGTCCCAAATTGGAAACACAAAAGCTCCCATCCACTGGATAATATAATCACCCCCTTGATTCTGGAGTTCAGACAAGATCAAAAATCACAAATTCCCTAGCCTTCTCAGCATTTCTATCCCAAATAGAACCCAAAAAAAATATCAAGGAAGGCTTGAAGGATGCAGACTGGATTACTGCAATGCAAGAGGAACTACATCAATTTGAAAGAAACAAGGTATGGCACCTGGTACCTAGACCCTAAGACAGAACCATCATAGGGACCAGGTGGGTATTCAGGAATGAGCTGGATGAACATGGAAATACTACAAGGAACAAAGCAAGGCTTGATGTCCAAGGATACAATCAGGATGGAGGGATCGATTATGATGAGACTTTTGCCCCAGTAGCTCGCATGGAAGCTATTAGGATCCTTATTGCCTTTGCTTCACATATGGAATTCACCCTATTCCAAACGGATGTGAAGAGTGCCTTCCTGAATGGTTTTCTCAAGGAAGAAGTCTATATCAAGCTACCTCCAGGTTTTGAACGTCATGTACATCCTGAACATGTATTCAAATTGGATAAGGCACTATACGGACTGAAGCAGGCTCCTAGAGCCTGGTACGAGAGACTATCCAAGTTTCTCTTAGAAAATGGCTTCACAAGAGGAAAGATTGACAATACATTATCTTTGAAGAAACGGGGAAGGAACCTGCTCATTGATCAGATTTATGTGGATGACATCATATTTGGGGCTACAACTGACTCATTATGTGAAGAATTTGCCAAACTCATGGAAAGTGAGTTTGAAATGAGTATGATGGGGGAATTGAATGTCTTTCTGGGTCTTCAAGTGAAGCAGTCCATAAAGGGAATGTGTATCAGTCAGCAGAAATATATCAAGGAACTCTTGAAAAGGTTTGATATGGAAGCATCAAAGGTGATCGATACCCCTATTGCTACTGCTACTAAGCTGGACATGGATGATTCTAGATAACATATAAATCAAATAATGTATAGGGGAATCATTGGATCTCTACTCTACCTTACTGCCAGCAGGCTAGACATTGTATTTAGTATGGGATTATGTGAAGGTTCCAATCAAGTTCTAAGGAATCTCATCTGAAGGCTGCTAAGAGAATTCTGAGATATTGTAAGGGCACACAGAACCTGATTTTGTACTATTCTTCAGGCGACAATTTCAACCTTATTGGTTATGCTGACACTGATTATGCAGGCTATCTGGTGGACAGGAAAAGCACATTTGGAGTGGCTCATTTCCTTGGATCATGTTTTATCTCATGGGGTACAAGGAAACAAAACTCAGTAGCTCTCTCAACAGCTGAAGCAGAATATGTTGCAGCTGCCTCGTGATGTGCTCATTCACTATGGATCAAGCAACAATTGGAAGATTTTGGTGTATACATTGATTGTGTACCGCTTCTATATGACAACACCAGTGCTCTCAACATGGCAAAGAACCCGATTCAACACAAGAAAACCAAAGCACATTGATGCCAAACACCATTTTCTCAGGGACAATGTGGAAAAGATCTTATTTGTATAAGATTTTGTTGCATAGAAAATCAAATTGCAGATATCTTCACCAAAGATCTAAGCAGGGAACACTTTGAGAAAGGAGCCTCCCCTCTGCTAGAATCTCAAGGGGAAGAAACTTCATTCTTAGGGGATAAAAGGACTCTGGTGTTTTTTTCGTCTCCGATTCATGACACCGTCACAGAAAAACCTGTTGAAGAACCTGATTCTCTTTCAGCTGAAACAAACCTGGCGGTTGCAGAAGAAAGAGGCTTTTGAGTCTGCCTTGCAGAAGAGTAAGCAGAGTATTAAGAAAAAGAAGAAGAGGTTGATGAAATAGGGGGAAGTTGTGGCTGACAAACACATTCTAGTGGTTGAGGTTGATAAAAATGATGTGGAGGAACCTAGTTCCTTACTGAAAAGATCTACAAAAGTTTGTGGTTGAGAAAGATTTGTTTGAAGGTGACATTGTGGCTGTTGCAAGCAGGAACGGGAAGTTTGTTGAAATGTCTAGAAAACAAAAGTGGGAAACTGTGGGAGGACCTGGTTCAATGAAGACCATTCCAAGTGACAGTGGCCTTGGGCAGGAGAGTTAACTCAGAAAAGTCTTGTGGGGTCGCACGTTTAACCCGGCAATCTCGGAGATGGCAGGTTTGAGACAAGTTTTAGACTTAGGCAACAAGTGGAGAACCTGTAGGAGACATTGCTTGACTAACAGTTGTCTGCAAATGCCTGCATGGATCTGGTTCTCAATACCATTGCTGCCTCCTCTTCCAAGCCTCCCTCTTCTAGCGCCCCCTAGGATCCACTCAGTGGCCATATATTTTTTGCTCTGATGTTTTGTGGCTGTTGTTTTTCTTTTTGTGATGGCATGTTGGATTTCACCATTGCTGCTCCTATTGAAATAGTCTAATTTCCTATCAATGAAACAACTCTACTTTTGCTTGTACAATGCTTGTTTTCCTTTTTGCTTCTCTTTTCTATCATGTTGTGTGCACATATGTGGCATGAGTAGCTTTGTTAGACTTCTTTCTACCATTTTGTCTGGCTGTGTCTTTTTGTTGATGCCAAAAGGGCGAAGAATTGATTAAACTGAAATTGTAGCAAGTAATTAGGGGGGGAAGCATAGAGTCAGGGGGAACATATGCGGTTGCTGGTACCTTATCTATTTATGTCAAATAGTCATCAATGTTTAAAGTTTGTCATCATCGAAAAGGGGGAAATTGATGGGCTTAAGGTCTTTTAATCTATGTTTTGATGATCTAACAAACTTTCAGTATAGAAACAGATAAAGGACCTGAAGCATGCCTGGTACAATCATTCAAGTTAATCGACTAAAGATAATGTGGGTAGTGTGCCTTAAGATTCACAAGAACCAGATTAGGGATCTGATCCCTTGGTGCTCCCCTGACAGAAGTATGAGTCAACTATACATCTGGAAAGCAACTGCAGAAAGTGACTGCCTGCAACTGTACACGCGACAGTGCAGCAGACAGTGCAGCAGTCACTTCCCATTGAGAAGAAGCATGCACTAACCAAGATTTGACATCACCATAGTGAATTGACATCAACATGGTAGTGTCTTTTGTGGTATAACAACCTGGTGCAAGGGATCTGATCGGTTGAACACTTGCAAATCAGAAAAGAAAGCCTTCTCTCAAGTGCTAGTAACAGACTCTCTCAAGAACAAAGCTGCAGCAACCTCAAGAACCGGATCCAAGATTGAAGATATCTTAAGTCCTAAGGTTTGTTGAGTCTTTGTTATGTGTTCTTCATTGTAACTCCTATCCTGCTTTCTTAGAAGCGTTGATTAGGAAACCTTTTGTAAAATCCGTAAGCTCTCAGAGTCTATGTTGTGACTAGGTTTAGTCATAAGTTAAAATCCTTGTTACTAGAGAGTGACAAAGTGGCTTGTGGCGAGAGTATCACAAGTTAGTCAAAGCCTTGTAACTGTAGAGTGACAAAGTGGCTTGTGGTGAGAGCATCACAAGTTAGTAAAAGTCTTTGTAACTAGGGAGTCACAAAGTGTCTTGTGTTAAGAGTACCACAAGTTAGTTGAGTTGAATTCTTTGTAATGGAGTCATTACAAAGTGGCTTGTAATAGGTATTTTAATAGTTAGTGAAGTTGAAAGCCTACATGTATAGGTCGTGGTTTTGTCCCCTTGTGTGGGATTTTTCCACGTAAAAATCTTCTGTCTCATTTACACACTGGTTATGTAGTTAGCACTGTAAGAACTGATATAGGACCAGATCTCTATACAGTCTGGTTCATAAGTATTTTTAATGGAAACTCATAGAGGACCAGGTACTCTATAGTATGGTGGACTCATACAAACTAACAACTATCGTGTGGAGGAAATCGATTTGGGCATAATCTCTATGTTGTTCTTGCATTTTGCTTCAATGCAAGGACATATCTTTACCTCCACGCGTTGTAGCTCATATTTTTCAAGGGGACCTTTTTCTAAACTATGTTGAGAAGAACCAAAATATGTATTTCCTCCACACTTGCTAAAACGTTGCTGATAATAGCTATACATATATTTTAAAGACATAAGTTTATCCGCCAAAAGGTAAATGTAATAGTTATAGTTAGTGGACAGTGGGGTCTACCCTTGCCTCCACTTTGAAAATCATGAATTGTCCTATAGATGTCACCCTTTAATACATATTAGTCACATCTTTCTTTAGTTGCCATGGTCCCACGTGGACAACACAATTTTTACACTTATTCACTTATAACTAACTCCATATTCTCCAAGTTTATACCAACATTTAACCAATTATCCACACGATTAATTTCTAGATCTCATTTCACTTAAATACTCATATATTTCATATACCTTACTATCATGGAATGTGGTATAGCACTGGTCCATAAATACGGGGTAGTATAGTTTGGGCCGTATTTTACCCAAAAATGTCAAACTTTGACAAAACTCATTTTCTTTGATTCGTTTACTCTCTAACCTTCACGACATTACTTATCACTTGTTTGAAATAGCATAATACTTATAACCTAAAAAATAATCTTGTCCCTGAACTTATGTCAATTATCTTACGACAAATCCAACGTACAAAAGTACGGGATGTAACATCCTTCCCTCCTTTAGAAACATTCGTCCTCGAATGTTAACTCTTAGAGACTTATGAAAATTTTGTAGACTCTCCTCTATAAACTAAACTAAAACCCAACCTCTATCTGAAGTTTGGATTATTCACAACCTTCTACACTTGAGCATCTCGTATCTTCTTCACCTTTACCTTACTTACCTTTCAATCTCGCATCGTATCTTCTGTCGCTTTCACAACCTCCCTCCCACATAGGTGGAAATTACATCCACGCCTTAAAGCTCTACTATGATACTTGCACCTCTAGTGCAAACAAAATCTGGCGGAAGCTTCATACTAACTTCTTACGACTCAACTCTATGGCACGATCTGGAAATAAAAGATGGGAATATTTCCTAAATGCCCTATTACTTCTCAATTATAAGTGTGGCGCGCAACACACCCATAAGTAAGACTCTACTAGGCGCGACTTTGTAGATTTCCTAAGACATGACTTGCTCTGATACCACTTTGTTATGCCCCAAACCTGGGAGGCGTGGCTGGCACCCGGTGCCGCACTAGCCCGAGCAAACCACTCTATAACTCATGATTGTTCGACCAAAACTAGAACATACATAGGTTGAGTTGACTGAACTCATTCCTTTTGTAACTATCATGGGCCAACATAGCCAGAACTCATAATGTAAAATTATAAGTTGGAAAATGTTGCATCAGTGATCCGTCGTACTTAAAACATGAATACACACGGGCCATCAAGACCTCTGACATACTATACATAATGAACCTGTGTCTACAAAGCCTCTAGGAGTATTCAACAACAAACGGGACAGGATCTCGGCCTACCCATAAGTCTATAGAAAAACTTTGACACGATAACTTAATGACACGGCTGCACTCTGAATGAAGTAGAGTCTTACCGATCCTTCAATGAATGCTAACCTCGTCTACTATGAGAGTTTGTCAAACTAATTACCTTCGCATGCAGGCATGAATGCAACGTCCATAACAAAAAGGACGTTAGTACAGATAATGTACCGAGTATGTAAGGCATGAAAATCAGTATATAAAAGTCATGAAAGAAACGTGGACTAAAGGACTCAACCTATAAGTCTGAATAGCTCTGTGAATCATGAAACATTTATTATTTCATGCATATGCGTATAAATACCATATAATGCATGGGTGTATGCGGACATAACATCATCAAGCCTCTGAGGGCATCTCAGCCTCTATGGGCGAAATCATCAACGCATACCAGCTGATCAGGTGGTGGTGCGTATATAACGTCGTAACCCTTCCCCATGCCCCATATACATATCATGTACGCGTATATAATGTCGTCTGGTCATGGGTCAATGTACATGTATAAATGAATGCAATGCATAATGAAGTAAGTCTATAAGATCTCCCAAAAAGTAATAAGATCAATATGCTTTCGGTTAATATCATGAAATCAATTTTATTAACTTACGAATTTTTTTAGACCCATGAATAGACAATATAATAATAGGACACATGGGGAATCAAGAGCATAGGCACTCTTAGTACTTCTATGAATAGAATCATTTGTGAAAGTTGCACGTTTGATCGTTTCGTTGTATCATATGGATAATGCCAAAAGGAATGAAGGGTTAGCCTTAACATACCTGGTCTTAACCCACTGGCTCAAGAGCTCAATTCGTATGCGCTATACGATAACAAGAATAATACTATTGTTAACCACACGAACAACTCTCTTAATCGCATAACGGAAGATAGCCTATCCTACAATGAAATGGACAGTATTTTCCCTGTTCTTATCATTACCTCAAGCCTACCATAGGAAAGGTAATATAACAACACAACTAGCAATTCCTATGACAAAATCCAAACAATTATACAACCAGCGGAAAGCTCGGGTATGATTTTCAACCATACTTCTCCAATATTTTCTTTCCTTGAAAACACATATCGATGACTACACCAACTGTATACACAAGTTACTCCAATAATTTCTAGTCACAACAAAACTAAAAAAATTACCGAATAGCCGATACAACAACAACAACGTTAAAATACGATTTTCCTCTATTAATTCAATAATTCTCATCCTACAATTCAGCCATGACCTAGACAAATTTAAATATACCAAGGAGAGGAAAATTCTTACCTTATTTTATAAGAAATACTCTTATTGCTCCTTACTTCACATCGAAGAAAGTCCGGATTAACCAACACGCCAAAATGGAACAATAAGATCGAAGTGGTGCCCAAAACCCGCATATTATCTTTGAGAAAGATTACACTCTTCTTCTAACTTACTTATTCGAAGAAATCTCCGATTGCTATCATCCGGAGGAAATAGATGTGGGCATAATCTCTATGTTATTCTTGCATTTTGCTTCAATGCGAGGACATATCTTTACCTCCACACGTTGTAGCTCATATTTCTCAAGGGGACCTTTTTCTAAACTATGTTGAGAAGAAGCAAAATATGTATTTCCTCCACAGTTGCTAAAAACGTTGCTGATGATAGCTATGCATATGTTTTCAAGACATATGTTTATCCGCCAAAAGGTAAATGTAATAGTTGTAGTTAGTGGATAGTGGGGTCCACCCCTATTTGTGTCACGACCCGGATTTCTACCCTCGGGAGTCGTGATGGAGCCTACTAATACGAGCTAGGCAAGCCAATTAATTACACAATTTACCTTTTTACCCATTTTATATTCATTAACAATTTCGAAATAATAACATTTAAACAGCGGAATTTAACATAAGCAGAAGGAAGAAACAATAAGCTATCTGAACATGAATATCTAATACAACTGTTTGAGTTTCGACTACCCAGAACTGGTGTCACAGTTTCACAGACGGTCTAAGAATACTACAAATAAAGGGTCTGAAAGAAATAAATACATCACTGTCTCTAGAAATGCATGAAAGAAACAGGAATAGTAGATAGAAGGAGACGCCAAGTCCTGCGGACGCCTGCAGGACTACCTCGGGTCACCTGACGATCAAGAATCAACAACCTCATTGCGGTCTGAAGTCCACAATGCTGGGGTCTGCACAAAAGAGTGCAGAGTGTAGTATCAGCACAACCGACCCCATGTGTTGGTAAGTGCCTAGGCTAACCTCGGCGAAGTAGTGACGAGGCTAGAACCAGACTACCAAATAAACTTGTGCAGTTCAAATATGTATAGCAGAAAAAAAATACGGAAATAAACAAGTAAAGATGGGAGGGGGAAACATGCTTCGGGGAAAAACAGGTAAAAACAGAATATCAATAGAATATAAAGGAAACAAAATCCAACCACTAACAAGGATAAAGAAAAACAAAGTCAAATTTCACTTTCTTTTCACATCTTGTTGCATTCGTGCAACCTGATCCCATTTCTCATATCTTGTGGCAGGCGTGCCACCCGCTCCCATTTCATGTATCTTGTGGTAGACGTACCACCCGCTCCCATTTCATTATATCTTGTGGTAGGCGTACCACCAGCTTCCATTTCATTATATCTTGTGGTAGGCGTACCACCCGCTCCCATTTCATTATGTCTTGTGGTAGGCGTACCACCCGCTCCCATTTCATTATATCTTGTGGTAGGCGTACCACCCACTCCCATTTCATGTATCTCGTGGTAGGCGTGCCACCCGCTCCCATTTCATGTATCTTGTGGTAGGCGTACCACCCGCTCCCATTTCATTATATCTTGTGGTAGGCGTACTACCAACTCCCATTTCTTTATATCTTGTGGTAGGCGTACCACCCGCTCCCATTTTATTATATCTTGTGGTAGGCGTACCACCCGCTCCCGTTTTATTATATCTTGTGGTAGGCGTACCACCCGCTCCCATTTCATTATATCTTGTGGTAGGCGTAGCACCTGCTCCCATTTTATTATATCTTGTGGTAGGCGTACCACCCGCTCCCAGTTACAACCAACAATAATCACAAGGAATCCCGGCAAGGGAACAAGAACAACATAATAACTTCCCAGCAAGGGAACATTAATAATTCAACAACATCCCGGCAAGGGAACAATGATATCTCAACAATATCCCGACAAGGGAACAATAATATCAAACAAACATCCCGGCAAGGGAACAATGATGATAATAACATATGAGGCATAATAAACCACAACGGAGTCATAACAAATTATAACACAAGACTCGCGGGCATGCTTGACACCAACGTATAAATACTCGCCACCATGCCTATACGTCGTACTCCACAATTAACACGTAGCAAGTAGACACAACTCCTAATCCCTCAAACTAAGGTTAGACCAAACACTTACCTCGCTGCCACGAACACAATTCACTGTTCAATTATAGCTTACCCCTTGATTCCACCACCAATTCGCTCGTATCTAGTCACAAGTTACTTAATTACATTAATAAACGCTAAATGAATCAACCCCAATGCATGAAAATGAGTTTTCCAAAGTTTTACCCAAAAAGTTAAAAATCGCCCCGGGGCCACATGGTCAAAACCCGAGGTTCGAACCAAAACCCGATCACCCATTCCCCCACGAACTCAAATATATAATTTGTTTTGAAATTAAACCTCAATTTTAAATTGAACTCTGCGTTTCGAGGCCTTAAAAACCTCTTTTAGCATCACCTCGATTTGCGTGCGCAGTCCGGGCGCGTAGCGGGAAAGCCTATATGTGAAAATCTGTGAAAAATGATAAATTTTGACTATAAAATAAATTAATATGACTTCGGTCAACGTTTTGGGTAAACGGACACAGACCCGTGATTTTACGGTCCCTGAGGGTCCGTAGGAAAATATGGGACTTGGGCATATGTCCGGAATCGAATTCCGAGGTCCCAAGCTCGAGAAATGAAATTTTGAAAGAAATTATTTTCTGAAAAATATAAAGGTTTTTGAAAGTGAAATGTTATGTGAAACCTGAGGTATCGGGCCCGTATTATGGTTCCGGAGCCCGGTACAGGTTCAATATGATTTATATGTGTTGTCAGTAAAGTTTGGTAAGAAACGGAATCCATTTGACGTGATTCGAACCTTAAATGCAAATTTGATGTTTAAAGAAGTTTTGGGAAATTTCATTGATCTTGAGGATTAATTCGATGTTCATGATGTTATTTTGGTGATATGAGTACACGAATAAGTCCGTAGGATGTTTTTGAGGTTGGGTGTATATTTGGTTTGGAGCCCCGAGGGCTCGGGTGAGTTTTGGATAGGCCACGGGGTGCATTTTGAACTTAGAAAATTGTAGGTTTTTCAGCTGTGCATAGCAGGCCTGCAGGCTTCGCAAATGTGAGCGGCTTGTCGCAATTGCGAAAGAAGCTCAGGCTAGCTCCCTCTCGCAAATGCGAAGTTTCCCATTTGGCCAGGGATCGCAAATGCAACCAATGTGTCGCAAATGCGAAGTCGCAAATGCGACTTTGTTTCCGCAAATGCGAAAGTCCAGATTTCTTAAGGGTTCGCAAATGCGAGCCCTGTTTCGCAATTCCCAAGCTAGTAGAGGTCGGGGTTCGCAATTCCCACATCTGAGACCTGTAACTTTTATACTTAGACGATTTTAAACCCATTTTTCATGTTCTCTCAAACCATAAACACACTTAGGCGATTTTTCAAGGATTTCTTCTTCTCCAAATCAATTGTAAGTCGTTTTTAACTACTTTCTTCAATTCTTAACATCTTTTAACATGAATTCAACTTCAAATCAATGATCTCATGGGGGAAATTGGGTGTTTTGGGTAGAACCTAGGTTTTTCAAAAATTGGGAAATCGGAACTCAAATCGAGGTCCAAATCTTTTCCATTGAACAAAGTTTCTATCTTGCATAAGACAAGATTTGAAGATCTGCACATGATATATTTTCCATTGGATACCTTTTTGTTGAAAAATTGGATACGAATCTTCGTTAATTCAAGCGTTATATAGGTAGTAATAAGAGAATGACATCTATGAAACAACTACAATTAAAATATTCTTCCATCAATCTTGAAAGAATTTATTTTCCTAGTAGCACTAAAATGTGTGCCTTAGAATTTAAATCTTTGTACGTTTAGTTAATAAATTTATTAATAATGTATTAGCTTTCTTCAATATATACTAGCGAAATATGCATATCTTTTGAGATTTTAAATTTGAAGATTTTTCTTATCTTTTATATGTAATGAAAAAAAAAGAAAAATAATTGAGTTTTGGATAAATTTTATCTATAACAAAAAAAAATAATTTAAACGTCAAATGCTGTTATAGGTGTATAATAGCCATTCGCTATAAAAGTCAAAAAATCTCGTAATATATGATGATTGATTGATTTACCAAAATGACTTTGCCCCGTAGACTTGTTTGAATTAATGTCGGTTTAATTTACTGTTTGCTAAACCTCATTTTCAGTCTTACGCTACTCAAGCACACCCAGTTGTATATTTAGGGCAAACCTTCGATCCTTCCCGCCCAAGAACAGTCTCTCAACACACTCAAACCTAAGCTAAACAGATTGTTCCAGCGTCTCCTGAATTCACCGCGGGAAATCTCCAATGTCTACTTCCATCGAATTGGAGGAAGAGATTGAAGGAGACCAAATTGGCTCCAAAAATTATCGTTTCTCCAAAATCGGAACACCCGTACCTCTAAAGCCCGACGAGTCTTCATCCTTCGATCTCGAAAACCAATCTCCGCCTTTGCAACCTTTAGTCATCTCCGAACGCTTTCGACTTCTCTTCATTGCCCACTCCGATGGTCAGTCTCTAGTGCATTTTATTTGAGTTATTATCACCTAGTTTTTTATTGAGTTATCTAGTGTACTTACAGAGAGGTGAATTTAGAACTCTATGAGTTTGAAATCAATTATTTTTACTTATTTAGTGAATTTTTAACACATAAACATAGTTCGAGCCAAAGCTACTCGGTTCCAACGAACCCATAAGTTGAACTCTGCATTTAAAGAGATGAGAAGATATCAACTACCTGATTGTTTTGAGTTATCTAAGTGTACTATAACAGAGGCAGATTCATGATATGACTTTATGGATTCTACAGATTCGGATTTGGATGCCCCTGCGCTTAAACATATGGATAGGGATGCCGATTCTCACCATTGATATCGACACATCTGAGATCGCCAAATGCTCGGGAGTTCCTCTCGAAATGATCTTCCAGTTCGGGGGAAAATTCGCAAAATTCCGTTTCCATCGAGAATTGAATTGACCTTTCCCTTATTTCGACCGGAGAGTCTTCTTTCCGATCGAAACAAAGAGGCTGGCTCTAACGCTCTCACCCCCAATCCCCCGATCCCGGGCCCAATCACGAACCACCAATCTAATTCGACCACCTCTCCTGCATTTCCATATCCAATGCCTGGGAGCTAGGCTCGAGCTTAGCCCAAGCATCTTAAGTATTGTCCCCTCTCCTGTGAAAGAAAGAGGTTGATGCACCCAGCTACCCGAAGTAGAGCTTTCTTTGTCCCACCTTTCCTTACAAGTGGTTTACGAAAATATCCGTTAGTAGCAATCGGCTCAATTCAATAACATGTTCTATGGCATATTATTATAATAATAATGTTCGCATTTGACCAGGCTTTTTGGACGTTCCATGATTAAACCGACTAGCGGCACTTTTCGAGTTTGTGATTATACCGCAACTCATTAATTTATTGCGTTTGTATTCAATTATTTGTACTTATGTAGTGAAATTTTTAATACATATACTGTCTTTGGGCCAAAACTATTGGGTTCGGATGAACCCATACAGTGCACTCTGCATCCGCCTCTCTTAAGAGATGAGAAGAAATCGCCTAGTTTACTCGAGTTATGTGGTGCCTTTTATATCTTAATTTACACTTTTTGTTGTATTTTTTCTTTGGTTTGATTTAGGGTTTTGTGTTGCGAGGACAAAGGAGGTTATGGCATCAGCACAGGAGATTAAGGAGAAAGGTAGTGGTCCATCCATACAGGAATTGAGCATTGTGGATGTTACTATTGGGAAAGTTTCGGTACTTGCCTTGTCTGGAGATGACTCCTTGCTTGCTGCTTGTGTTGGCAATAAAATCCATTTCTTCCCCGTTAGCGCCCTTCTATACAAGGTATTTTCATTTTATCCGATGCTACAACTTTCCTAGGAATACATGGGTTTGTAACATCAAAACTTTCTGTAGCTTCATTATGTTGGCCTTGTTTAATCATATATGACATCCCTAGCTAAATGCCACGGGGTATATGGATTTGACATTATGGGTTTGAGCTTTAGTGTTGTAGCTTAGGGGGTAGTTGAGCGTTTTTTCCTCGTTGTTCTGGCTAGTCTCATAGTGTTTTGTATAAGACTACTAGCGATTTTTGTTCCATCACACTTTTTGTTTTATTTTTATTTTCAATTTTTATTATTACCATAATTATTGTCCTTCCACTTATTTGTTGTTGCTTACGGTGCTGATATTATTTGTCTGGTTTCTATAGTTGTTACAAATCTTTTGTCTTTGAGCCGAGGGTCTCCCGGAAATAGCCTCTCTACCTTCCGGGGTAGGGGTAAGGTCTGCGTACACTCTACCCTCCCCAGACCCCACTAGTGGGACTATTACTGGGTTGTTGTTGTTTGTTGGGTTTGAGTTCGGGATTCTATCACAGCCCAGTTAATTTACTGGGTTCGAAATATAATTTCTACTTATTTAGTAGACTTTTAAATACATATATAGGGTCCGAGCCAAAGCTATTGGATTTGGGTGAACCCATAAGTTACATATTGCATGTGCCCCTGAGTGCATTCTAAGAACTGCTTCTTCCCTACGAAGTTTGGACACTTTCTCGTTTTCAGTTAAAAAGGCATTGCACTTTGAGTTTTTGCTGCAGAAAACCAGTTTGTGCCTTGCTAAATGCTATCAATTTATGAGTACTGAAATTTTGAAAAATTGATGTCCTTCATTCTTGTTCGTATTGCTTATTAATAGGACCAAACACCAGCCTTTTCTCATTCTGTCAAGGATTCAAGTGTCATCACGGATATGCAATGGGCTAAAAAGGCAGAAAAGGTTTATGTCGGTCTCTCAAGTGATGGGAAGTTGTATAGCGGGGTTGGTCAAAGGCCGATTAAAGAAGTTATGGACGATGTTGATGCTGGTATGTTTCCTTTATCCCTCTTCCTCTTGATTATTGAGGTCCTTGCTATATGTGTTCTGTAGTATCTTTTGCTTAGCTTTTACCATGTAAGGTCCAGGAACTGTTAAGGCCTCTGGTAAATCGAAAGTATCCAATTCCAGCAAGTTTCCTGTTTAGAAATTTCTTATAATTGATTAAGCTTTCCTAATGGGTCTTTGTGGCTTCCTACCTTTTCAACTCGAATAAAAGTCATAAATTTAGGCATTGCATGTTCGTCTCGCAGTTCAAGTTAAAAGTACGTTCCACATCTCATTTGATACAACAAAATGCAAAAGTAAATATTCAGGGTGCCAATGAAATACAATACTTTCCAGCTTCCACGGTCTATTTCTTAGTTCAAAATCCCTCTTTAGTAGATCAAATATCAGTGGGTTGATTGTTTCGCTCTTGTTAGATGCTTCTTGTATTCATTTCCTTGATGCATTGTGGCCATTCTGGACTCAAGTTTAACCAATTAGGAGATTGGGAGCAGTTCATTTTTTTTTCAACACAACATACAACTCCCAGCTGTACTTTGCTTCTCCAATACTTGTCCCTCTTTCTTTTGTTATCTTACCAAGTCTTCGTGAAAAAACTGTGACCATAAGATTTTCAATCCAATTCGAGCAAGTTTCTAATTCAAAAATTTCCTCGGAATTGATCAAACTTTTTAGATTCCTTTTTTTTTTTTAATAAAGAGAAGTTGGGGACATAGTAAACCTCCTACTATAAGAGTGATTCCTTGGGATCGGAAGGGGGAAGATTGAATCTTGAAGGACAATGATAGGCAGACCAAGGTTTACGCTGTTGTTGCGTGCTTGCTTTGTGCACCAGCATAGCATAATTTGAATCTGCTGGCTCAGATGAGTGGCTCTTGGCTATGTGTGTGTGTGTGTGTATTCATCTAGTTCCAGGAGCCTCCACAAATGTCTCTTATGGTCTTGAATGGTTTCGACCATGAATGGAGAGGAAAACCTGATAGTTAAGCCATACATGGCAGGATCTGAGTTTCTTACAATCACATGCAATTAACAGTGAGCACCGGTCTAGCAAAAGTTTCAATACTTTCAATATCATTTCGGACTTTTATTTCTTCTGCTTCAGCTAGAATGAAACTTGAACGGGAAATACCTGTTCCTATTTGTTACCTTAATTCCTGCTGGAACTTCCCAGTTGAGTCCATCTTTGGATCACTGTGACTCAGGGATTTAAGATGTGATATAGCATCTGCTTAAATACTATTTCTCTCTTTCAGCTAATATTTTCCACCAATAAACATTCATTTATAAAGCTTTATACTTCATAAAATCTTTGCTTCAACTCTGGCCATTTTCTTTCTGTTGCTATCTTTATGTAACTCTTATTCATCTGGTTGAAGGTTGGAGCCTTACCCTTGCTGGAATCATTCTCTGCTAATTCCAATATCTTTTTACCAATATATGACCAACCTGTATCTTAGCTCTGTGTATGTAATCACTGACGTCTCCTCTTGTGTGCACCATTCCAGTGAAACTTGCCAATAATAAAAGCTATTCTAGTGAGCCATCTGTATAAGCTGAAATTTGTAGTGTGTATAGAATTGTTACTATTTCCTCCACGATTGCATATTTTACCTCATTCATATGAAGTGCTTGAAGGGGAGCCTTGGATCAACGGTAAAGTTGTCTCCGTGTGGCCTATAGGTCACGGGTTCGAGCCGTGGAATCAACCACTGATGCTTGCGTCAACCTATGCTGCCTACATTACAACCCTTGGGGTGCGACCCTTCCCCGGACCCTGCGTGAATGCGGGATGATTTGTGCACCGGCTGCCCTTTTTTTTTTCTTCATATGAAGTGCTAATATGAGAATTTTTGTACGAAGAACATGTTGCTGTCAACTTTTGATCTACTAACAAAATTTCGTCTTCTTTCCATCAGATAACACATCACTATTGTCCATTAGGTTGAATAAGTTCTCTGGCCTAAAAATAAGTCTTGTTCTTCATTATTTAAACTCTGGTTGATTCAGCTGGTTAGCACTTCATGTCACCATATCACTGGTTTTATTTACCTTGTTAACTAACTAAAATTTGTATCAGTGAAAGACTGTTTGAATTTTGTCAGAAACTCTAGAGAAAGACTACTTTTTTTTTCGTGGTAAATTATTTTATTAGCTTTTTTCTTTTGAAGCAGTAGCTTCATTCACCTTTCTCTGTAGTTATTGAGCAGTGTAGAGCAAGAATTATGAAGTCACTGATGGGTGTTCTTATTTCCTTTTCCCTTTTGGGAGGCAGGGGAATGTGCTCAATATTAGAATAAGCTATAATGCTAAACTTTCAACAACTTGATGATCTGATTTACAAGTTACATCTATTGAATTCTAATATGTACTGAGCTTGCACTTATTTACCTTCATTATGTTGTATAGTTGGGTGGAGTCCGGATGGTGAGTTTGTTGCTGTCACAAGGAAGAATTTGATTAGCATTCTATCATCAAAGTTTGAGGAGAAGTTCAGCATATCACTAGCATTTAAGTCGCTGCTTGATGATTCTAATGCAAAATGCATCATCAAAGGTATATTATGTTTTTGTGCTTTTGGCATGTTATTTCTGATATTTCAGTGAGTTAAGTACAAATAAAATCTTTGATGCATCCAGTTCTGGTATATGCTTTTGCTTCGTATTTCAGTTGTAAGCTTCTGTTATATGTTGCTTTTAGCTTCTTATATGTTAAAAGAATTAGGCAAGAAATATCTGCGGCATATAGAAGATATAACTGAAAAGAGAAAACTCCTTTCTAGCGGTTTAGGTTGTGCGATGGCAGTTATTTTTCTGAAAATATTTGAGCTGAATATATAATGCTTTTTGTAAGACATGTTAGGTACTAATTTCTCTGGATTTTTTCTAGCTTTGTAGATTTGGTATTGCCATGAAAACTTTCTGGTCTAGGGAGAGCTAATCTATATTTGGTTGAAGTCTATCTATTTATATGTTCAAAGATTGAACTTGTTTTGAAAGAAAGAAATATCCATGCAGTTCATGTTAGCTCCATAAATATAGATCCAAAAATGGGGCAGTTCTGGATCGAAACTTCCGTGACTACAAACATGAAACACTTTATTTTACTGTTGTAATACATTGCTTGTATTATTACTCTAGCTTTACCTATACTCATGTAATACATTCTAATGCTTCAAAGATAATATGTCTTACATTTGCTAATAGTGTTACAAAACCTAGATGCTAACTTGTAATACAAAATCTTTGTGAATGATCTAACAACATAAATAGTGGGGTTTATTTGCATGTTCTGTAATGTTCATTACTTTCATCATTTTCTTGATGCATTTTTAGATTCAGTTAGTAAGACCCTAGATTTTGAATTTAGTAAGAAATGGAGGTGGATTTTTAACCTGTCAGTTTTTACTTCAAGTTTATATCTATATTTGTACATTTATAGCAAATAGAGATTCGAACAACATGTTTATAAAAGCAATTATCCTGAGTGTTATACACACACACACATATATACACACACATATGTATCCTTGAGCGCACATGTTTATTGAAAAAAACCTTCATAAAAACAATTACGTAAATATACATTCTTTTTCGAGAAATGTTCGTTAAGACTGAAAAATAATTGGAGCAACAAGTGCGCGTTTAGTAATGTCAGATGAGGAACTAACAAAATGTAGTGCCACCTCCATATAGTGTTTTAGTGTTTAACCAGCTCAAATCAAGCTCTACATTTCCAGCAAAGTTATCTGTTTAATGCCTATTTATGTCTGATGAACTTGTTAGTTGAATGATATTTTTTTTGTTATGGCACAAATTATGACATTTTCTTGTAGTGTTTGTGCTGTTATGGTATTTTTTTGTTTCTCTCATGATGGTTTATTACTGTTGTATTGTTTAAAATTATGTTACTATTGTTAGATATTTATATTAATTTGTCTATACTTCTGCTGCATTTTTTGAGTTTTTACTATTTTAAATGTAGTTTCACATTTTTCATTTTTTCTTATTTTTAAATCTATAACATATTAAATGTTGAACATTTTCGATTTATGCCTTGTGCCTTGATGCTTATGCAACGTACATGCCTCGTAAAATGCACCGCCTAGAGCCACCGCCTTTCAAAACACTGTTTGAATTGACTATATTTTCAAAATGGTTGAAAATGCCTCCGCTACTTAGGTTTTAAATCTTGTTTAAAATATTGCATCTGATGTTCCATTGAAGAGTATTTTTATTTTTCTTGGTTGCTGGTGAATTTCTACTGATGCAGCATCATTTATTTAACTTTTTGTATTTCTCTTGACCTATCTGTAGATTATTGTACTTTAGCTGACTGTTGTTTGAATTAGTGGATGCTGTCAGATGGATTCGTCCTGATTGTATTATCATAGGATGTCTTCAAGTAAATGATGATGATGAGGAGGAAAATTATGCGGTGCAAGTCATCACAAGTGAGAATGGAGGAATAACTAACGTAAGTGGATAATTTGAACTGCAGAGAATCTAATTGGAGTAATAGTCTGATTGACCAAGCTTCTAAAATTAGCTTATTTTGAAAGATGCTTTCTCAAAACTGCTTTTTAAAAAAGTACTTTTAATGAGAAGTAATTTGTGTTTGGCTAATTAATTTAAAATATACTTTTGAGCAGCAATTAGTGTTTGGCCAAGCTTTTAAGAAGTGCTTTTAAGCGTATTTTTCTCAAAAGTGCTTTTGGGGAGAAGCTACTTTTTTTTGCTTCTCAAAAATTGCTTCTGCTTCTTCTCAAAAGCACTTTTTTCCTTTTAAAAGCTTGGCCAAACACCTTAACTTTAGAAAAAGCCACTTTTGGCCAAAAAGAAGCTTGGTCAAACAGGCTATAACTGTTATATTTCATTGTTCGTATCTTAATGTACTGTTCCTTAGTAGAAGAGTTCGTTCTAGTACGTGTATGACTTGTGCTACATTTTTAGAAGTCCTAGGTGAGAGATTTGTCAAAATCTCTTTAGTTATTGGCTAGATGAAGTTTTTCCTCAGGCCTGTTATAAGATCTACTTGGGTTGATAAGGCCCTCGTGTAGTGTGTTTGCTGTTACGGCTTCAGAGAGCTGGGCAAGATGTATTTTTAAAGTAGGGCTTGTCCCATTATATGCTCAACACTTGAGTTCTATTTTCTCTTATGCGTTTTTGCGATATTGTCAGTATAAGAATTATTTAGCTATCTGAAGGAGTTTTATATAAATAATTTGGGTAGTAATTCCATGATTAAATTGCTTTCTGAATTTGTACTTGTTCTCCTCTATCAATTCACAACACTTCATTTTGTGTAAATTTGAGCCATATGGAGAGAATGATGAGAATTAAAGAAGCTTTTGGAGAATAATTCTTGGAAAAATTCTTAAGGTTTCAAGGTTATATGTAACATTAGTATTCGAACATGAAATAGCCTTTTCCGACACTAGACATGACCTGTCCTAGAAAATCCTGGCGTGGTTGCAGCCTTTTACTGGCATGATGTCAAGCTCAAATATGTCCATTTTTAGACTTTCTCTTTGGTACCGAAAAGCTACAATCATGACTTACGATGCTCGCCTAAAACTCTAGATTATGACCATTCATAATGAGTTTGTGTTTGTAGTACTGGCCACCCATACTGATGCGGTGTTTAAAGCAGAAGGTTCTCAATCACATTATTTGACAAATGAAGCAATTAGAAAAGAAATAGGAAGCTAAGTGGAATTCCAAATACCCCATGCTTAAAGAAGATAAATAAGAAAAAGAACACACAAAGCTTTAGTTGTTTAGTAGCAATGGAGTTCATATGCAGACGCACGCAATGGGGATGGATCTGCAGCTTCTTAGGTTCGAAGACCACACACTAGGCAACAACCTTACTAATGGAGAAGCTAATCCTTCATGACCATGCAATGTTGATACTCTTGATCTCCACCCTCAAGTTCTAGTGTAGTTGGTAGAAAATATCCCCGGAGAGAGTTAATGATTAATTATATATTTCAGGCAAAAGCACATGTATTGATCTGATAACAATTTCTCCGGGGTAGAGGGGTTGTATTTTGATGTTGAGATTTGTTTCTTTTAGGCTTTCATTGAATAGTGAATGTTTTTATCCTCGTACCAAGGCAATTTATTACATGCTTACTTGCTAAGTTTCTTTTTCTTTTTGGGGATACGTTATTTTTTTCCTTTGCAGCCTTCCGCCAAGCCAGTTGTAAGGTCCTTCAGGGATGTGTTTCTAGACTTCCGTTATGATGCAGTTCCTTTATGCAGCGGACGCCATCTCTTCTTGAGTTATTTGGATCAACAGTACGTATTGTTACATTTTTATTTTATGATAGCTTGTCTGCATCCGGATTTAATTGCATTTTGTCCTTTGAAATTTATAGAGGATTAAGTCCTATTATTTGATTCAGTACTATCTTTTGCACTCTTTTATGTCACCGTCATGTTCAGTAAAGGTTATGAAAACTCTGCACAAATGAGACTACTCAAGAATGTTAGTGTCTCCATGAAACTGCTACAACCATATATCCGGATGTCCTGCTTCAAAATATAGAAGGAACTCTAATATTTTCATTTGAACTAATATATCTGCTGACCGCTCAAAAAGGCTCTCCTATTTTGCTGTCTCAAAACTGCATGAGGAACGATTTTGTCTACTTCCTTTTCCGTACTATGCTTGGTTTATCCACCCTTCTAATGTCCCCACTTGGACCTTAACTCCCATCCGAGAAAGATGGCCATTTTGTTCTGCCAATAATATTTTTCCCCTCCTTTCCATCCCAAAAGGGTCTTCTTTCGTTATTATGTCGCTTCACCTTCTCTCGGTTCCTCATAGGGGAATGAAGATCTTCTCATTGTGTTTTGACAACCACTAAACCCAACTACAGTCAGACCTCTCTATTACATCATCCCTATATAACAACACTTCACTATAAAAGCCAAGCTTTTCTGGAACCAATTTTTATATTATGTTATAATATATGTTCTCTATAACAACACGTCGCTATAACATCCAAAAATATTCGGAACAGACGAGGCTGTGATAGAGAGGTTTGACTGTAATAGGATAAGAGTTCAAACTGAAGAATGCCATAATCTTGGTTTTGCGAGGAAGAAACACCACATGCAAATAGTCTACTATTATCCTCAAGAGACATCCAATTCTTCCTCGTGGAAGGCTCTTGAGAGTTGATAACTGACGTTGAAGGGAATTGGTCATGTATGCGGGATTTATATTTGCATTCATGCAAACATATGTGCGACCTACATTTGAAGTGTGATTTTTTCCACTTGTGTTAGTGAAGCTGCAACCATCAGGTTTCTAGTCTATGCTTTAATCCTGACCGATATTTAGGTAATTCTGCTTGAGATAATAGACTCTCCGCCGTGTAACATCATGCTTAATGCTTTCATCACAAAGGTGAAACACAATAGTGAAAGGATTTCCTTGACACAATACTTCTTAAGCTGTCAAGAAAAACTTGACACAATACTTCTTGAGCTGTCAAGAAAAACCAATGGAGCTTTCTCTATTTGGTTGAAGACCAAGACTGAACCAATTTCTCCACCTTTGCATAGTTCAATTGATGTGATCATATGCCGTATTCATATCCAATTGACATAACATAATCATTTTTTGATAAGACAATTGACATAACATAATCAAGTGTTCCTCATGTTTATATCCATTTGACATACCATATCCTATTGATATAACAACGTTCCTCATGTTTAATGTGGACTCAGTGAGCTCATTTGCAATCGACGACACTTTAACAATGTGCGCGCCTTCAACAAAAGCATTATGTGAATCTGATACTCGACCAGTCACATCTTTTTATAGACAGAATCATTGGACGTTTTGTGTCGGCAATCCCAATCGGGCTGATGGGGCTAAGAATCTCTAATGCTGCCGGTTCTTATTTTTGCAATCAATCTATGAAAAAACTTTCTACATTTTCCCAAATGCATGTGAAGTTACAAATTTGCTAACAAGACTAAAATTAATACAAAAAGAGAGGAGTTGTACTGAGGCATAGTAGTCCATGGGAGGTATATTTTTTTTTTTTGGGGGGGGGGGGGGGGTAGAATTAGAGTTGACAATACTATTCTTGTTTGGTATATTCTTTAATTGGTGTGTTTAAACTCTGACAATTTCTGGATGAACATAACTTTTGTCCCATCGTTTGAAAGTGCCCGGGGGTGAAGATCTTTGATTTTTGGAAGTGGATATATGTTCCAAAGGTTTGGATCAGAGAGTGTTGTGTTCAACCTGTCAACATTTTGCATCTGTTACAGTATGAAGAGAATGTGTGTCCCGATTCATACATGTTTAGATTTATTGTATTTTCATAAAAAAAAAATCCTATAGGATATTCTATGAAGTACAATTAGGTAATTCTATATTTAGTTATAAAAATTGCATATTTTATTAGCTTGAAAATTGATTACCATTCATATTGTACATAGCCCAAGACTCATATAGTCCTATATAAAAGAGCACCTCTTGTATATTGTTGCTTAATTAAGTAAGTTTTTCTATTTTCACATGATATCAAAGCTATTTCTTCATAGAGACTCAAATAGCTTTCGTTATTAGCGGGTGGTGTCGGTCAAGGTACTGCATAATTCAGATCTCTTACCTCATAGTATTTTAATTTGTAAATACACTAACAACCTTTGAAATGATTTTCAAGGGCATATCTTACTTAAATTGGTAAAAGATTCAAGTTTTGGCAAGTCAATTGGTTTGTGGAAAGCACTTTAGGATATTTCGTCTAGCGATGGGCATATGTTGGACAAACCTGAAATTCGAACTGAAATCCGATATTTTTTTTTTGGATTACGGATTGGATTTCGGATTCAAGTTTTTAAATTTTTGGATTTTGGATTGCATGTTGGGATTTGGTACTTTAGATTTTTGGATATCTGAACATCTGAAATTTCTATACCTTATAGTGCTACCCGTTAGACACTAGTCCATTGTACATATGCCCAATTCTAATAGTCCTATACCCAACCCATTAAACGTTAACTCATATATCCAATTCTAATTACGAAGTTGTTAGAAGTAGTTCATGTATGGTGTCCCACATTGGTATAGAACGCTTTAGGTATATGTAAACATTTTATATAAATAGAGCTATTGTAAAACACTTAACGAATATCAATAATATATTATTTTTCATGCTTTCTCACATGGTATTAGAGCAGTGGTGGTGAGACACATCCGGGAACTAGAATACAGATCCAGAAGTCACCGTGCCTCAATTTTCCGGCGACTTTTCACGACTGTCTTGCATATCTCTCTCTCCGTCACTGTTGTGCAAAATCCAACACTACCACAAGATCCGTCATCGTCCGGCGACCAAACCCTAGTGAACCTCTCCGACACCAGATGCCTTACGTCATAAGCTAGGGTTCCTGCGTGCGCGTGAGCTCACGCGTTGGCTAGTACGACCACTTCCGGCCATTTTTTGAAAAAGTTTCTTCAGAACAGTTGGTTCGTCTACTAATTTCGACCCCATCCGTACTGTTTTCGTTTTATTCCAATCACTTAAGAGTTTTTCCGGCGACTACTGGTTTTTTCGGTAGCTGAGGTTACAATGTTTCCTTCGTCTATTTCACTAGCTTAGTTGATTCTTTCTATTATTTGGTAATAATTTGCTACATCTCTATGTTATTTGGTCAGTCTGTTTTTTCTTTAGTTCATTCTAATATATGGGGTCCTAGTAGAGTTAGTTCCACCTTAGGATTTCGTTATTTTGTTAGTTTCATTGATGATTACTCAAGATGTACTTGGATTTTCCTAATGAAAGATCGTTCTGAGTTGTTCTTTATATTCTAGAGTTTTTGTGCTGAAATTAAAACCAGTTTGGTGTGTCTATTCCTACTTTTCGTAGTGATAATGCCTTAGGATATTTATCCTCTTAGTTTCAGCAGTTTATGACTTCTCAAGGAATTATCCATCAGACATCTTGTCCGTATACTCCTCAACAGAATGGGGTAGCAGAGAGAAAATAGGCATCTCATTGAAACTGCTCACACACTTCTCATTCCATTTGTAGTTCCGTTGCGTTTTTGGGGCGATGCAGTTCTTACAACTGGTTACTTAATTAATCGGATGCCTTTATCTTCCATTCAGAATCAGATTCCACATTCAGTATTGTTCCGTAGGTCACCCGCATACTCTCTTCCTCGTGTTTTTGGGAATACTTGTTTGTCCTTAAATTAGCTCCCGGAAAAGATAAATTAGCTCCTCGTGCTCTCAAGTGTGTCTTTCTTGGCTATTGTCGGGTTCAAAAGGGGTATCGTTGCTACTCACCTGATCTTCGTAGGTATCTTATGTCAGCCGATGTCACGTTCTTTGAGTCTCAACCTTACTTTACTTCATCTAATCATCTTGATATATTTGAGGTCTTACCTACACCTACTTGTGAGGAATCCAGTGTTACTCCTCTTACATCCCCATCGACATCTACAGTACCGCCGTAGCCGCTGCTACCTATACCGACTTTTAAGGAGTCTACAGTTGCTCCTCCTACATCTCCACCCACAAGACCACCGCTCTTGACCTTATCATCGTCGTCCACGTCCAACATCAAGCCCAGATGATTCACGTCCTGCATCAGCTTCTGTACCTACTACGGACTTGGCTCCTCCTAGTCCACTGATTACACTTCGGAAAGGTGTACGATCCACACCTAATCCTAACCCCCATTATGTTGGTTTAAGTTATTACCATCTATCATCACCCCATTATGCTTTTGTATTATCTTTGTCCACTGTTTCCATTCCTAAGTCTACATGTGAGGCACTATCTCATCCAGGATGGCGACAAACTATGATTGACGAGATGTTTACTTTACATGCGAGTGGTACTTGGGAGCTTGTTCCTCTTCCTTCAGGTAAGTCTACTGTTGGTTGTCGTTGGTTTATGCTGTCAAAGTCGACCCGGATGGCCAGGTTGATCGACTTAAAGCTCGTTTTGTTGCAAAAGGATATACTCAGATATTTGGGCTTGATTATAGTGACACTTTCTCTCTCATGGCTAAAGTCATATCTGTTCGCCTTTTTCTGTCCATGGCTGCTGTTCGTCATTGGCCTCTTTATCAGTTGGACAGTAAGAATGCCTTTCTCCACGGTGATCTCGAGGATGAAGTTTATATGGAGCAACTGCCTGGTTTTGTTGCTCAGAGGGAGTCTAGTGGTCTTGTATATCGATTACGCAGGTCACTCTATGGTTTGAAAAAATCTCCTCGAGCCTGGTTTGGTAAGTTCAGCAAGTTCGGCATGGCTCGTAGTGAAGCTGATCACTCGGTCTTTTATCGGCATTCTGCTCCTAATCTGTATATTTATCTGGTGGTTTATGTTGATGGTATTGTTATTACTGGCAATGATCAGGATGACATTACTAGTCTGAAACAACATCTCTTTCAACACTTCCAAACTAAGGATCTCGGCAGATTGAAGTACTTTTTAGGCATTGAGGTCGCTCAGTCTAGTTTAATATTGTTATTTCACAAAGGAAATATGCTTTAGACATTCTTGAGGAGACAAGAATGATGGGTTGCAGACCTGTTGACACTCCTATGGACCCGAATGCTAAGCTTCTGCCCGAACAAGGGGAGCCTCTTAGCATTCCCGCAATATATATGCGGATGGTTGGCAAATTGAATTACCTCACAGTGACTAGACCTGACATTTCATTTCCTATGAGTGTTGTAAGTGAGTTTATGGACTCTCCCTGCGATAGTCATTGGGATGCAGTTGCTCGCATTCTTGGGTATATAAAATCAGCTCCGGGCTAAGGACTACTATTCGAGGATCGAGGCCATGAGCATATTGTTGGATACACAGATGCTTATTGGGCAGGGTCACCTTCTGATAGATGTTCCACATTTGGATATTGTGTCTTAGTAGGAGGTAATTTGGTCTCTTGGAAAAGCAAGAAACAGAATGTAGTTGCTCGATAGAGTATCGAGCCATGGCTCCTGCAACATGTGAGCTAGTTTGGGTCAAACAGTTGCTCAAAAAATTAAAATTTGGAGAAATCAGTCAGATGGAACTCGTGCGTGATAATCAGGCTGCCCTTCATATTGCATCAAATCTAGTGTTCCATGAGAGGACCAAACACGTTGAGATTGACTTCCAATTCATCAGAGAGAAGATTCTCTCCGGAGATATTGTTACAAAGTTTGTGAAGTCAAATGATCAACTTGCATATATTTTCACGAAGTCCCTCATTAGTCCTCGTATTAGTTATATATGTAACAAGCTCGGTACACATAATTTATATGCACCAGCTTGAGGGGGAGTGTTAGAAGCAGTTCATGTATAGCGTCCCACATTGGTATAGAAGGCTTTAGGTATATGTAAACATTGTATATAAATAGGGCTATGTAAAACACTTAACGAATATCAATAATATATCTTTTCCCGTGCTTTCTCACGGAAGTCACTGTTAGAATGCTTTCTATTTGGATATGATTTTACTATTGTTAATTAATTCTTATTGGCCGTATTAGTGTCTGATGGATTTCCTTGATAATGGTTTCATTGCTTGTATGAATACTTTATTTGGATGATTCCATTGAGAACGAGGAACAATTAAGGCAATTTAACATGAATACTTTATTTAGATGTTCATTTTAAGAAGTAGCTCAATATATACGCTCAAAAGTCAAAATTGAAAATCCGAAATATCTAAACAGATTAATTCGAATCCAGACTTAAAAAATCTGGCCCAATTCGAGCTTATTTATATTGGATTTTGATTGTAATTTCTTCAATCCAAAAATGGAACAACAACAGCAACAACAAACATTGTATAATCCCACAAATGGGGTCTGGGGAGGGTAGTGTGTACGCAGACCTTACCCCTACCTTGAAGGTAGATAGGTTGTTTTTGAAAGATCCCTGACTCAAGAAAAGATGAAAAGATAGCAATAGCAACAAGCAGTAACAATATCAAGATATTAAGAAAACAAGCGTCATGAACAACATGTAGTAATATCTAAAAATGGAAAATCAAACTAAATTTTTTATATCCTATACGAACTGCTCGTACACCCACCCCTAATCCCGTCCCTGATTTGTTCAACATTTTGTGGTAAATGAAAGCTGTGTCATAGCATGGAATGTGTTTGGGATTGGTGGTTAATGCCACACATAATTAGAGGAATAACTTGGACAGAAATTGGAGAGGAGAAAAAAGTGGGAAGTTTTGGGAATTGACTATAGTTGGAGAACTTCTACTTGTATAGAATTGGAGAGGAGAAAAAAGTGGGAAGGTATGGGAATTGACTCTGGTGCTCATGCGAATGCTATGGAAAGAAAGAAGAAGGGTACACCCATTATCCACCGAGTTTCCAATCGTGCTCCTCTAATCCTTGAGAATTTCGCGATTATCAAAAAAGAAAAATTTAAGGAAAGTATTAGAAGTGCTTGAAGAATCGAAAAGTCTTTTGGAACTTCTTTAGTTTTTCTTGTATACTCCTTTGTCCCTTTGGAGATCCCAATCACTGGTGATCGTTGGATCCTCTTTGTAAGTCACATTACAACAACAACAGCCCAATGAGCTCTCACAGGTGGGATCTGGGGAGGGTAGTGTGTACGCAGACCTTATCCCTACTTCGGAGGAATAGAGAGACTGTTTTCGGTAGACCCTCGGCACAAGAAGGATAGAGACAGTGTATCAGTAACAGCAAAGGAATCCAGAATGATAACACTAACAACGTAATAACCAGAAAATAGAGAGCAGAGTAATAACATTAAGCAGTAACAAAGGCACAGTACTACTGACGCAAGGGAATAATGTGGACACAAAGGGCCACTAAACATACTACAGCCTAACCTACGACCCTAATGAAGTATTAAGAACACAATTGGAGCCACTAGCAGCCTAAAACAAAACACTATCATACTAGCCTCCTATCTCCTAACCTACAACCCTAATGCTCGACCTCCACAACTTTCTATCAAGGGCCATGTCCTCGGAAATTTGCATCTGCACCATGTCCTGCCTGATCACCTCTCCCCAATATTTCCTACGCCGTCCTCTACCTCTTCTCGTACCCGTCAAGGCCAGCCGTTCACACCTCCTTACCGGTGCATCCAGGCTTCTCCTCCTCACGTGCTCGAACCTCTTTTTAAGTCACATTATTTTGTAAATATTCTCTATTTTCTTGGTGTGCTTTTATGCGGGGGAGCTCCCCATCACACCAATAGATTTCACCTTTTTTAGAAAAAAGCATAAGCTCCTAATCAGGGACACCTTTCGTGCGTACCACCTTGGGCCATTAACACATGTTATGGCTGAAGTTTTCCATTGTATGAATGCACCTTTGCATTAAATTCATCGCCATCTTGGATTCCCATGCTCTTGAGTTTGTTAGCCTCTATGGTATAAACTGGGCTTTCAGGGTCCTCAATTTGTTCGTAGGGGATTCAAATCTCATATCTGCATGATTAGACTTGGGGGTTCTTCGACAACCTTCAATCATCTTACCATCACGTAGTGCCTGTCATGGGCGGCTTTCCAGCCATGCCCCATGACCCCTTGGGCGCGCCCCGTGGCGTCCTAGCGAACCTCCCAATGCCTAGCGCCACGGACGGCCCCGTGGTCTTGGCCGCGCCAAGTGACAAGCGCGCTGGTGCCTCTGTCGCCCCACCGATATCCCTCGCGAGCGCCATGCCGCAGGCAGAAGCCAACAGCGCCGCGCGCGCAGACCGTGATGCCAAAGACATTGCTGCTGACAACGGGCCTGCTGCTACCTTATAGAAAACTAAGTCATTTTCATTGTAAATATAGAGTAGTTTATTTTATGCACTTTCCATTATGTTTCTCTAGCTTAATTAGGTCTACTCCTGTAACTTTGGTTTATTTTTTTTAAGTACTATTAGGGGGGATCAAGCAATCAAAACTTTCTAGCAAGCAAGCAATTCTCTGTACTGGTGTCTCTCCCCCTCGACACCGTGTTGCTTTTCTGTAATAGCTTTCATTAATGCAATCAAGCTTTCTTTCATTCTGAATTCTCACTTCTGTTCTCTCAATTGCTCTTGACATTGGTTTTCCCGTACGGCACTGACAATCTCGTCTAGCGTACGGAGGGGACCTCAGTTGGCGGACAGCAACTGGACTGACATCAGTTGCCTAGCCGTACGTCGCCCTTCCAAGGAATCTCAGGAAGGCGCCGCGTATCAGTCTTATGTCCAAGTGCCACAAGGTCATCTTTAGAGTCGTTAAACGACCATGGTAAGCATTTCTTGAAATCTTCATTACAAACTTTCAAAAACTCAACATTAACCAATCTCTATGGCTCGTAAGTCTACATATTGCTTGAAACTAACTATCCTTGGCTTGATCTCGGCCTATTTTTTTGGTTTCTAGTGATGTGAAGTGGATAGTTGGGTGAAGCTTTTAATCAGGTTTAATAATGAAGCATCTCATCTTCTATTGAAAAAATACAATGATGTGAAGAGGGTGACTGGATGAAGCTTTTGTTGAAGAATTCTTTATAATGAACCATCTCATCTTCTAATTTGGAAGCACAATCCCCTTGATATCAGCACTCAATGCATCAAGGCTATGAAGAGATGAATCAACCCTTCATGTTTTTGACTGCACACTCGTTACTAAGAGTAATGGGCACATATAATACCCCATTTTAGTAGCTTTCTCTCTCCGACAAAAATCTTCTTGTTTCACTAGGATTGTGTCTTGAAGCTCCACTATAAGGAATCACTCATAAGTTATAGAGGAAGCTCAATGCTTTGCATCTCCGGTGACATAATTTTTATAGAAAGAATTACAAGAAAATACATATGACTTCACACCATAACAAAAAATGACCCATGTTTTTGAGTTTTACCCGACCTAGCCCATATTGTATATATTTTGAAAATACTAGCTCTTGCAAATTCAAAATCTGTGTTCTTACAACTATTGCTTCTAAAAGCTATGGAGTTAAATCTGTGTTCTCACAACCATTGCTTTCACCCTCTTCTTCTCACATCTTTTACATATGCTTCAAGGGGCCGTCCACCATTACTGCTTCTCCCCTTATATCACCTGGTTGCAATGTAAAAAAATTGAAGAGTAGAAGTCCACCATTGATGACCATTCTAAGCTTTGCTTTCGAAAATAGAATTTTTTTGAGTTTGTTAGTTGTTTGGATTGGGTGTTGTTCCAATTGATCGAAAATATCAAAATGACTTCAAAATTTAAATTTGAAGTGATTTGGAGTAGATTTGAGCAAGATTTGAGTTAAATTTCAGAAAAGACGCAAGGAAGAAGACGAAGTCAGTTTTTTGTGTAGTTATGTATAATCTTGTATAATATTGTATATGAGTGTATAAACACATCTTATACATTATTATACACTTTTATACACCTTTATACAAGCGTCTGTAGACGAACTTCTTCCATGATTTTCAGTTGCAATTCTTGTTCAAAACCTGTCCAAATCTCCATTAAATGACTTCAAATTTTATATACAACCTCCTTATACTATTTCTAACAAGTCTAAATAACACCCACTCCAAATTTCTCACAAATCAAATTCGAAATTTAAACCCACATATTTAAGCTTGTTAAAAATTTAATTTTCACCACCCAAATGGATTTGGTTTGTTGAACTAATATTTGATTCACAGTTACTGATTCGAAAATTAACTTAAAAGTTTGAGCAATCTTTTTTAAAAATTAAATACTCCCTCCGTTTCATATTGAATGAGGTACTTTCCTTTTTAGTCTGTTCCAAAATAAATGACACATTTCTAAATTTGGAAATAATTCAACTTTAAACTCTTTCATTTTACCCATTTGCCCTTAATGAGAAGCTTTTATAACCACACAAATGTCATGGCCCCACAAATTTTTTACCCCTTAAGGTTTTAAGACCACAAGTTCCTAAAGTTTTATTCTTTTTCCTTAAACTCCGTGCCGAGTCAAACTACCTCATTTAATATGAAACGGAGGGAGTAGTAATTTTGAGAACCTATTGGAGTTGGATGTTGAATCTTAGCCTATTATTTTTGGGCTAGTTGGTTGTAAATTGAAATGTGGGCTATAAAATTGAAAAGTAGGGAGCCAGTTGTTCTTATGTGAAAATTTCCCATTTTTATACTCAATTATCTCATCTGTTATAAATGTTATCTTATGCTTGAAATTTCATTTTCCAGTAATTTCTGTTAAATTTATCAATTTTCTTTTAGATGTTTTGCAAAAAGGGAGTCTTGATTAAGTCTTCTTTGCCATTTGATGTGAAGAGGGTGACTGGATGAAGCTTTTGTTGAAGAATTTTTATAATGAACCATCTCATCTTTTAATTGGGAAGCACAATCCCCTTGATATCAGCACTCAATGCATCAAGGCTATGAAGAGATGAATCAACCCTTCATATTGTTGACCGCACACTCGTTACTAAGAGTAATGGGCACCTATAATACCCCATTTTAGTAGCTTTTCTCTCTCCGACAAGAATCTTCTTGTTTCACTAGGATTGTGTCTTGAAGCTCCACTATAAGGAATCACTCAGAAGTTATAGAGGAAGCTCAATGCTTTGCATCTCCAGTGACATAATTTTTATACTCAATTATCTCATCTGCTGTAAATGTTATCTTATGCTTGAAATTTCATTTTCCAGTAATTTCTGTTAAATTTATCAACTTTCTTTTAGACGTTTTGCAAAAAGGGAGTCTTGATCAAGTCTTCTTTGCCATTTAATGTAGTCAGCTGGCATTTGTTGCTAATCGGAAGAATCTGGATCAGCACATCTTGTTGTTTGGATGGTCAGTTGGTGATGAGAAGAATGAAGCTGCAACAATTGAAATTTTGAATGATAATTGGTCCCCAAAGATTGAGGCTCAAGGTGATCTAAGCTTTCTTCCCATTCCACCTTAACTTGCTTAATCTTGCTTTCTTTTGCTTGACACTATCATTTTGCCCTGTCTGTCTTAATTTCCACTTTCATCTTTCACACATTCTCGTTTTACATAATATGAAATGCTAGATTGCTAGTCCTGAAGATGATTATTTGTATGGGGGAGTGAATTTTGCTGGTACGATGCTAGTGACTGTCCATTACAACTGGAAGCAATATTAAGATGAAAATACATTATGCTTTGCTCTTTTTTCTTTTGGGGTTTAGAACATTTCCTATTGAGAAATATCTTATTTATTGTTCTCATTTGGATGTATAGTATTTTTCTCTTTTTTCCTGTTTGTTTTTTCAGTTTTAGATCTTCTAAGTGATGTAGAACTGGCGTTGAAATAATGGATCAGAGTTTAACCTCGTCAGAATGATGTAAACCTTTTTTGGACACATTAGATGATGTCAAACCTTACAACTTAAGTGATTATAACTGGCTATCCTTGTGCGTTGCGAGTTCACTTTCGTGTATTGGTACTACTTTAATTCAACAGCCCTAAATTTTTCCGATATGTGGAAAAATTAGAAGACCAAGACAAGAAATCAATCATCTTTTAGGGTGTGTTTGGTATAACGGAAAGTGTTTTCGGTGGAAAATGTTTTCCAAGAAAAACAGTAGTAATCTTATTCATTTTCTGGTGTTTGGTACGCAAATTAAGAAAAATAACTTCTCAAGAGTATTCATAAATAATTTAGATACAATAAACATGAAATCATAAATTTTCGAACCAACAACCTTCCGAAACTATTTCATAAACTTCCGAACCGCTAAACTTTCGAAACCGCGAACTTTCGAACTCGTAAACTTTATAATTTCTAAACCCGTAAACTTCCAAACACATAAACCTCCGAACTCATAACTTTGGAACTTGTAAAATTTCGAACCTGTAAACCGAAAGATAACTTTTTTGTGGGGGGTTGGTGCAGAAAAATGAAAAAACAGAAATTTTGAATTACAAAAAAAAAGTAAAAAAAAATTATTTTTTAGCCCGGGGTCGGGGGGGGAGCAGGGTGGGTGGTGATGGAAAAAAAAACTGAAATTTGAAAAAAGAAACCTTTTTGGAGGGGTGGGGTGGGTAAGGTTGAGAAGGAGCTTTCGAAAATGTTTTCCCTTCTCTTGATAAGGAAAACATTTTCCTCCAATTGGAGGAAATGAGTTCATAAGGAAAATGTTTTCCAAAACATTTAAGCCAACCAAAATGGGAAAATTGGAAAATATTTTCCGGAAAATATTTTCCTTCGTACCAAACACACCCTTATTGTTGAAAAGAGTTTACTGGCCGCTGTTGGGGAGTCTTTTCTTATTGAAGTCTTTAGTGGAAGTTGATGATTAGCTTCAGTGTGATGACTATTTTTGTTCATTTAGATGAGGCTGCTTCCGTTGGCTTGAATTGAGTGTGTGTAATCTAAACAAGGAAATGGATAAAATGTGGCTTATGGAGAGAATCGAGACGAAACAATGCACTCTACGATTGTCATGTCTGCGCCTTCTGACTTTGTGTATTCAGTTTAGAAATTACATCTTGTATAGTTGTATGACAAGATAAATTTAAACGTTTAACACTTAGTTGGACAGAGGTTTTGATTCTTTCTTTATACAAGTTTTACTGAAGAAAGGCAATTTTCGGCTTGGTTTCAGACAGTGGTGATGATATCTTGATCTTGGGACTTGCCATTGACAAAGTTTCCCAAAATGGGGAAGTTAAACTGTTGCTTGGTGAAGAAGAAAAAGAAGTTTCACCGTGTTGCCTTCTGCTTTGTCTTACCAATGATGGAAGGGTGTCAATTTTCCATTTTGCTAGGTAATTCCACAGCCATTTGAACCTATATGTGGTTATTTTTAATGGTTTGCATTCGTATCTATGCCGGTGACAATCTTTTTTCTGAAGGATGTATGAAGTAATTTAAATGTTTTTGTAGTGCTACTGCTGCTTCAGCGCCACCCCAGTCTACTGATTCTGAAGAGAAGAATGATGCTTCTATAGTGGCATCGTCACAAGATGTGCTAGTTGAATCTTCCAGCGCTCAGAAGCAAATAGATCAAGTAGATTCAGGGCTGCAACCTCATGAAATAGATAGACGACATAAAATTGTTGCAACGAATGCTCTATCATCTGCAGCGGTGAAGTTTAGCTCAGAAGAAGCGATTAAAGCCAGAAATCAGGTAATGATACCTGTCTCATTAGCTGGAGAGCTATAAGCAGCGAGAAGCAAAGATATCTTCTATGATAATCAATCTTGGTTGAGTCCTAACAGTCTTAACTTTTTGCAGAACCAAGGTGCAAATTTGGAACAGTCCACATCCAAAACATCTGTACATGTGGATGCTGGACGTGTGAGTAATTTTAGGACGCAAGAAACTCAAAAAGTAGCTGAAGTTAAACCTGGTGCATTTTCTTTCTCAGGAAATTCCTTAGGTAACTTTGCCATTCCTACAATTGGGCAGAGTACGGGAACTGGTAGTGTCATGGAGTTACCTGGAAAGATAATGTCAACAGGTTCCTCTACTGCTTCGTCCCTCTCAAGCGAACACCGCATTTCTTCAAAACCTGATGAAAGACCCTCATCCACACCATTCAGTGGTGTTCAAAGAAAAACTTTTGATTTTTCTGATAGAAATTCTTCTGGCTCAAATGAGACAGCTGGAACTTCAGTATCAATTGATTTTTTCAAGCAGCGAGCCTTGGCAGGTGCAGGGAATATTGAGTCATTACCTGCTTTTCCCGGCTCAAGGTTTCCGTCACAGAAAGGTTTTGTATCGGAGCCTTTGAAGCCTCACTTGACCAGGGAGACTTGTGAGGGAATTCCATCAAAGCAATTCTGCGATGTAAGTTTTATCTTGGATGAACTGTAAGATAGTGTGTGCTTGTGTGTGTATGTATCCTGTATCAGCAATAGCATATCACTATGCTCTCTTTTTCTTCAGTTTCTTTTTCATTTGTTTGTCATTTTTCTTTGGAAAGTTAAAATCATTCTTTTATCCATTCTGGCAAGTCTCCACGTTGACCCGGTTTTTGTTTGTCCTTTTGGAGTGATAGAAATTGTTAGTGTCTCAATTTTTAGAAGTAAGCTAGTTTCCTTAATATAGTTAAATTAATAGGTATTCATAATTTGGAACAATTAATATATTCTCAATTGAACATAACCCTCATATATTCTAGCATATGCTCCTCCTATGATTATTTTACTGTTTGCAGATTATTTTTTATATCATTCGAGTTTAATATTATATCCTGTGTAGTTTCTCAGATGCACGTGGTGGCATGCATTTTTCAAATTCTTTTATCCTTTTTACATTTTTGATGAGTATATTTGAAATGGTATTGTATTCATACAGTAGTTTATCTGCTGCTTTTCTACAAGGTATTGGAACTTGCATAATCATGTCATATTCTCTATTTCCTTCAAGGTTGAGGAGATGGCCAGGAAATTGGATGGTCTTCTAGAAGGTATAGAAGGTGAAGGTGGGTTTAGAGATGCTTCCATTCGTGCTCACAGGAGTTCAGTTTTGGCATTGGAGGAAGGCATAGAGAGTGTTTCTGAGAAATGCAGGATATGGAGAGTAAGCTTTTATGCCCATTCTCTATCTCATTTGATATCTGCTATGATGGCATGTTTCTTATGCAACTTTCTCCATTTGTCCCTGGTTTGCTGGTTTTCCTTCAATTCTCTTTTGATATTTTTTCATAAGTGCTAAGATGTGGTTTATTCACTTAACATATAGATTTTTGCTAATCTTGCTATTAGTTTCATAAGTCAAAAATCAAGCACTTCATCTGATGTACTATAATCGTGAAAGTCCTAAACTGGCTTGAACCTGGAATGCTGGCTTAAGATCAGTAGAAGGCACTGCTACTGTGGCTTTGCGTGGTTGAGGGTTTTGCTCCCTTGTAATTTCTATCTTCTAATTTGACAGCTGGAGCATTACGTTATTGGCGTTGATAATCTTTTCATAGTTGCATACAGTACATTGTCATTACATTAGATGTGAAGGTCCCAAACTTCCTGAACTTCAATAGTAGATGAGGTGAAGGAAAAAGGATTTCCTATGGTCTATTTCATTTTATGTAGACAAAACTAAAGCTATTCGGTTGTGATGATGCTTCTTATAAGACCATTGATTTTGCCTGGTTATGATTGTGTCCTAATTCCACCCATGTGAGCTTGCTCACATTGCCTGTCGGGGGCTGAGGTGTAGTTGTTGTTTATGATTGTGTCCTACCATGCATATGAAAACCTTCTAAATTAAATAAGAGATTACTTAGATATGATGTATTTTCTCCAAACAAAAAATAGGAGATTACTAAGATATGATGCAAGTGAAAATTGCTGCTGCCCTGCAGGGCTTAGTTCAAGTGGCAAAGGTTGGAGGGCTTGTGACTTACGTCACAGGTGTGTGTCCTGCGCAATGCGAACTAAGCTTGGTATTTAAGTGTAGAACTGCAGATTGGCGGGCCCATTATCCCTGAGTTTCAGAGGCTGCGGTTGGTCCTAAAGATTGGCCCCAACGGATTTCTCGGTCATAAAAAAAGTGAATTGCACGGTAACCAAGACAAAAAAAAGCTGCAGCAAAAGTGAACTGGAAAAACATAGGCAACCAAAGATCATAGAAATACAATTTTTCTCTCTAAATCTCTTCTAACTTCCATCAGATGAGTTCGGTACTATGGCACCTTTCTATTTGTGAGAAGGATTACAGCAATTATTGGGAGGAAATCGTTTGAATTAAAGGCGCAACAAGCAGATGGATTTTTCCCCCCTGTATTATTGATGGATTGGGACTATGTGAGAGAAGTTTTTACAAAGAGAGGAATCAGTTAGGAAATGCTTTAAATCATAGAGTAATTTTTTAAAGGGGGTCGTAAAGAAAGCAGTGCAGTTCTTGAAAGATGGTCATGGTGAGGGTGGGGTCATAAACAAAAGCAGTCAGTTCTTGAAAGATGGTCATGGCGAGGGTGGAGGCATTTGTGGATTTTTTCACAAAATTCTTGGAACAGGTGTTAGCTGGTATTGAAAGATCAAGGGTCTGAAATGACTGCTAAATCAATTGAGGTTTGGGATTGGAGAATTACATGGAGTATTAAAGATTCATGTTAGAAAGGTTCTCTCCAGCAAGGATATGCTCTGGGAGATCATTTGTTGAAGAAGCTATCCAGTTTGGGTAAAAGTTGAATTGATAGAGCTAAAAACTTTAACCACGAAAAAGAAATTTAAGTATATTTTTGAGATGGATAGGGGAAAGGGGACAATAACAAGGTCTTACAAGGAAGAAGAGCTTTTGAAGTACTAGTAGGCGATGGAGAACATGTCGCAGAGGAACTGCTATAATCCAATTTTTAATAATTGTCTCAAGAAACATGTAACATATTAAAAGAAATTAGTCTCAAGAAACGTGTATGCAAATAGGTAGAGAAGCGTATAATTCATGTGGGTGTTGGGTGGAGTCACTGACATGTGTGATGAAGCAGCAATTTCTTTGTGCAAATAGCAGAGTTTTGAAATTGTAGGAGAAGGGATGAGCCATTCTTCTATTACGCCAACTAACATGGGCCGTGAGGACTCTGAATGACAGGCTGGAAGATGCTGTTATTGGATGTGGAGAAACTGAAGATTGAGAGAGAGTCGGAATAGAAGTCATTGGTTCCATTTAAAAGATTAATAAATAAACCAGGCGAACAAGAATCTAGTGGGAAGAAGTGAATTGTTTTGTTCAGTTTACTTGTCTCAGAAAATTGCTAAACTACAATGAAGAAGACCAGCACATATTTTGGATAGCTAAATATGATTTGTCATTTCTTTCCATGGTACTTTTCTTCGTGGTACGTTTCTTCCTACAAAATTCAAGTGCTTTCTGTTAATGGTTTGCGAATCCCTTCGATCACTAAATGATGAATTGATACACATTGAGAAAACATTTTATTAATGCCAAGCACATCTTGGAAAAAATTATGGGCATCAACTGGTGCCCTACTTTTTGTTGTATTGATCTTCAGTAATGTCACCAAAGTTTTGAAAATCATGCAAACTTAAATATTTTTTAGAGAACGGAGTCATGGTACTGATTTGAGATCGTTGTTCTTCTCTAAAATCGTAGATAATCCGCTCTTCTTCGACATTTGGTTGGCTTTCTTGGAGGAGGGAACCAAATTTAGAAAGTTGAGGTTTATGGTCGTTCTTTTGATAAAGTAAAAAAGATTAAGGTCCCTTTCCAATGGTAAAATAAAATTGCAACCATTGAAAGGTATCACCGAGTCAGCATGTAGAAAGGGCTCTCATTTGGAAGTAGGGATTGCAATACCAAGATCCTTTAGTTGGTTGGAACCAATGGGAATAGAAGTAGAAGATCTTTTTCAAAAAAATCTGAAGTTCGATTTGGACCAAGCAATTCAAGATTGCAATACTATGTTTGGTTCAAGGAGGGAAAGAGCAATGAAGACAACTGGTGGGGGGGGGGGGATGCTTGTTAGAAGCATTTATGAGAGGAGTTATCCATGTATTGAAACTAGCATAACTTTATACATTGTTTGGTTACAAAATGGGGGAAAATAATCCCCACCTAGAATCTAGCATAAGTTATAATGTTTGGTTGGTTTTCCTTTTTCCACATAAAACATAGCATTGCTAATACAATGTTTGGTTCATATGTTCTTTTTCATATAACTAATGAACGTATAAGTTATACGGGAATCTATGTATTATTTTATGTGTGGTTGAAGATGGAATAACTAATGAATGTATCAGTAATACTTGGATTAAAACACAAAATGATAAGAATACCCTCTATTCAAACTTGTACTTTTTTGTTTAACAAAACATATTTAAAATATACTACTCCCTCCGTTTCAATTTAGATGATGTAGCTTGATTTGGCATAAAGTTTAAGAAAAAAAGACTTTTGAAACATGTGGTCCTAAAATCTTAAGGGGCAAAAGCTTTGTGGGACTATGATATTTTTGTGGCTATAAAAGCTTATCATTAAAGGTAAAGTGGGTAAAATGAAACTTTTAAAGTTAAATTGTTTCCAATTATAGAAATGTATCATTCTTTTTGGAACGGACTAATAAGGAAAGTGTGTCATTTAGATTGAAACAGACGGAGTAACAACTTTAATGGAATAAACTAGATAAATAATAAATAATACTACATTACATTTCTATATTACTAATTCCTATTAGGGACAAAGTGAGAGTGGCCTCCGGTGGACAAGATGAGGGGAGCGATGCTGAGATGGTTCGGACATGTGAAAAGGAGATGTATAGATGCCCCGATGAGGAGGTGTGAGAGGTTGACAATGGTGGGTCTAAGGAGAGGTAGAGGTAGGCCGAAGAAGTATTAGGGAGAGGTGATTAGACATGCCATGACACATCTTCAGCTTACCGAGGACATGGCCCTAGATAGAAGGATATGGAGGTCGAGGATTAAGATAGAAAGTTAGTAAGTGGTCGAGTTTGGAACACCGTATTTGTTCCTTAATTTCCATACCATTATTATTATTATTTTTATCATTCTCCTATTATTTTATCCGTCGATTTCTATTCTATCCGTTTCTTTTGCTTCGGTTATGTTATTGCTTTGTTATTTGCTGTTGTTACTGTCTTTGTCTTCATTATTCTCAGCATGGCTTCTTCACTACTGTTTTCTTTCTTAAACCTGCTTTGAACTACTTTTCTTTAGCCGATGGTCTTATCGGAAATAACCTGTCTACTTCCAAAAGGAAGGGGTAAGGTCTGCGTACACACTACTCTCCCCAGACCCCAGTGTTATCAAAGGGCTCGCTCAAAGCGCACTTAAGCCTTGAAGGAAAGCGCAAAACATGTTGAGTGCTTCGGTTCGCTTAGTTGGCGGTTTACCGCTGTGTCCAAGGCTCTAAGGCATATTTCTTTGTTAATAAGTGTTATCCAGGAGAGGCGAAACTAAATTATTGATATTTCACTTTATCTTAAATTTCTTTATCCAAATTTTTGGTGTTCATGGTTATAATTTTTAGTCTTGGACTATACATGTTTTTATAATTTTTTCTTCAGTTGCGCTTTTCTTCATTGAAACTCATGCTTTATTTGCTTTTTGCGCTTAACGCCCCAATGGACTTTAGCACTTTTTGCTTTTGATAACTGTCACACCGCACATGTGGGACTACACTAGGTATATTATTGTTTTTGTTATCCCTGCATAACTAATCCCTACATTACTAATCCCCACCTAACCAATTCCTACATAACCAATTCCTGCATAACTAATCCCTAATTCCTGAATTACTAATACCTATATTACTAATCCTTGCATTACTCGTGTTCGAACCAAACAATCCCTAATGTGTCATACAATTCACCCTTTTTATCCCATTTGAAAGGGCTAAAGAAGAAGTTCTTTGTTCTCAAAAGCTTTTCTCCTTCTTTAGGAAACTTGTTCAAATCAAACCAACAATCTGCATGTACATTCAAGTCAAATCATGTACAACTTTTTTATTTGATTCTGCAACTATCTCCATTGAGTCATCGACTATTTTAATTAAATCTTCGACTCCTTCAATTGATTTTTCAGCTTCAACATCTTTCGTTGAGTTTCAACCAATTTCTATTAAGTCTTCAACCGTTTCTATTGAGTCCTCAACTATCCATTGATTTTTCAACTCTCTGTCCATTTTTTAAAAGAAGTATACTCATACAACTTACACTCCTGGATCTTCTGTACTAATTTTTACTAGGACTAGTATTATTTATGTGAGATGAAAGAACTTGGATATTGAAAAAGAAATAACTTAAAAAAGCTATAAACAAAGTACCAAAGTGGTTGCGAGAACGATACGCTTTGGTTATCGGCGTAGGCTTTCAAGAATACAAAGAAAATCTGAATAGAGGTAGTACTAGTAGTTATCAGAAGTGATAAATGTTCTTTGACCATAAAGTGCTACTATTGGATAGTGAGTACTATTTATCGCTTTTGACCTCTTTAATGGCAACGATAAAATTGGAGAAGAAATTTAATTTTTCCTTGATTTTCTGAAGTGACAGATATTTTGAAACATTTTTTGGGCCAAAACAACATTTGAAATGGGACGGAGGGAGTATAGGCCAATTCTCCCAATCTCTTCTCTTGTATTTCCACTTCCTACCAGAATTACTGCTGGATGAGTTTTAGAAATATTTCTTCTTCTAATTGCAGGGGGTAATGGATGAGCAACTTGGCGAGATACAGCTTCTCCTTGATAAGACAGTACAAGGTATATATAACCGATCTTGTCCACTAAGTAGGCTGCTTTATTATTCCTATGGTCTCCTAAGTAAGTTTATTGTTAATCATTTATTTGATATATACATCATAATTGCGACAAAAAAACGATGAAGCAAAGCTTTAACAAGACAAATGGGTAAAGTTTCTTTTTACTCTTATTTGGAGTTCAATCATTCCCAAGATCTGGATATGAAGTACTACACTTCTAAAAAGTTGTGAATTGTGATCTTCACAGTTCAGTTTACACCTCAAAAGTTTAGGAAGACTATAACTAGGCAAACAAGTTACCATGTTGGGATGTGCAAGCTGTAGTTGCGGATGATTTAATGTTGTCTTATAATCTGGTACCGAAGATAGTCCTCATAATTAGCTCAGTCAAAGTAATAGAATAGGTATTTTGGTCCTTTGCATCCGGTGAAGGTAAGCTTCTAGCTCCAATGGTTTGATTATCAACAGCCTGCTTTTCAGCCATTTTTTTTTTTGGGTTGAAAAGAAGAAAGAATTTGGTGAGGATGGAATGGATTAAGGAAAAGGACTAACAACCAGGCTCTGATGTGTGAGGAACTTGGAAAATAGAAGGGAATTTGGGAATAGAATTGCTTAATTATTCCCTCAAGCATGTTGGGATTTTAATTGTGTTTACAAGTAATCAGAAAGAAAGTAATTCCTCTTCCTATTTACACAATAATTCAAATTTGAGATGTACCAAGGGTGTGGCCTAGTGATCAATGAAGTGGCGTTGAACCATGGGGTCTCAGGTTGAAATCTCAACGGAGACAAAAACACAGTGATTTCTTCTCGTTTGTTCAACCTTGGTAGATAGAGTTATCCAATATTTGTGCTGGTGGGAGGTAGCAGGTAACCCGTGGTTATAAAAAAATCGGATTTTAATCATTTCCTATATTTTCAAGTAATGGGTCCTTACGATTACCAATTTCGTAAAAAGGAAACCGACTCTTAGCACAATTCTTTTTCCCATTTCTCTGATTTTTCATACCGGTCTTTGCCAATGTCTCGGCCATGGGATATGTTCAGAGGGCATTATCTTATGAAATTTTTGTGCTTTGCCGCATCAGCTTCAGAATGTACATCTGGAAACACAAGGGAAATGTTCAGAGGACATTATCTTCTGAGCACCCTGCTTCATCTCTCTTCAATTACCTCTCTTTTGGGATGTTGAGCTTAAAACCATATAACCGTACCACAATCACTGCATTCATTTGAAAGAAACAGCTTGTGATTAAAGACATTGAGAGTATTGCCTAATCATTTTAATAACCTTATTGTTGATAGCATTTATCTCATAATTTTATGGTGTATGCTCTCTTTATTCTCAGTTTTGGCGAGGAAAGTATACATGGAAGGAATATTTAAGCAAGCTACTGATGAACGGTACTGGGATCTCTGGAATCGCCAGAAATTAAGTTCTGAACTGGAGTTAAAGAGGCAACATATAAAGGAAGTTAATAAGGTGCCAACAGAATGTTCAATGCTAATGCTTTTGTTCCTTCCTATCCTAAAGTTTTCCTTATCACTTCTGATTTTCTCCTTTTTGTAGAGCTTAACCAGCCAGCTGATTGAATTGGAAAAACATTTTAACACACTTGAGTTGAATAAGTTTGGTGACACTAGCGGGATACAAACAAGTAAAAGAGGTTTCCAGAGCAGGCCTGGACAACCCAGGTATTGGTTTGGCTCTTTATTTTTTGGCTACACAATTAGTTTATCTTTGTTATGATTGTCTACTTTCTGCTATCACTTCAAAGTATTGCACTTGTTGCATCCAACTTTCTTTCCTCCCTACAAGAGTAAATTTATTTCTCCAACCTGCTTTCTCTCTGTATTGGAACCTTCTTTTTCTTGTCTTAATGATCAAATTTAGGGTGAACTTTGGATCTATTCACATTCCAGGCATGTCCAGTCCTTGCACAGTTTACGTAATACAATGACTACACAACTAGCAGTAGCAGAGCAGCTCTCTGGAAGTCTCTCGAAACTGATGACTGATTTGAGCATAGATTCTCCTGCAAAAGGTCAGAATGTTAGGAAGGAATTATTTGAGACAATTGGTCTATCCTATGATGGTGCCTCTTACAACTCTCCAGTTAGGGAAAAGGCTGTAGATACACCTTTTAACAAAGAATTATCAGCATTTCTTGCTGTTAAAGAGCGATCCAGGAGAAAGCAAACGAGCCCTATGAAGAGCGCTGAACCAGAGACAGCAAGGAGACGCCGTGACTCACTTGATCGGGTAATATTCCAACCTTCTCTTGAGATGCAGATAACTTTTTTATTTTCAGTTTCTTACCTTGAGCACGTTTACATGGGCCTGTGCTTTGTTGTGTAAAACGTCATTTCAATATGAATAATTGCTGCTGTTATATGTTGCTGATCCAACTGCTGTTAACCCTCATTACTTCACTTATTGTGCACATGAAGGAGTGACATTCAACATATGTTCTGTAGTATAAGATAACAGATGATTCAGGTTTCATGAGGCAGCTCTGGATCAGAAAAAGCTACATCCAGTGCAAAAAACTGAAAAATTTCAGTTTTTTCATGGTTAATCTTTCTGTAGTTTTGGTTCTTTGGTTCGCTTCTTGGTTTCGAGGATCCGGTAAAAACTATAAAACTGGACCAAATTTTTGATAAATTGAACGACGGACACCCACCCCTATGAAGAATTAGGGTTAAGAAGGACAGCTATAGTTGGGATAGTAGAAGCTGAAGAGTCGTCCAAATGATTTAAGTACTATTTTCGACTACTGGAGAGGCTGCATGATTCAAGCAAATAGTATCTGGACTAGTGAACAGTCATCAAAAAATCACCTTACGGTATCATCTGAACAGTTATCAGAAAGTCACCATAAAAAATTGGTACTTGTAGTTACTGATCTACTATTACATTACTGTTTTTTCGGTAAGTATTACATTTACTGTTATCCAAGTGTTACTTAAGTTTTGTTTATGTTATATGCATCTTTTAGTTTTTAATATTGAGGCTTGAGGGCCAGAATCTTGTCGAAAAGGTTTTCATTTTCCGAATGTCGAATAGAAGTTTCTGGAGAAGTGGTTGGGACAATGGATGGGATAGTGGTTGAAAGAACAGTGAGAATACTAGTCGAAAAGAGGTGGACATTGGAAAAAGACTCATTGTTGTTGAAACAGTGATAGGGAAAAAATGGTGCCACCAGTAATTTAAACAGAAGAGAGGTGCATTGTGGTCGAAATGATCATAGGAAAAGAGGCATGGTGCATCCAAAGCACTAGGAAAATTGAGTTGCATGCTAGGACAGTAACACCGTTTTATAGGTGTTGAACACATTATAGATGATATTTGTCCTATGTAAAAATATCTAACAAAACATTTCAAGGTTCTAAATTTTGTGGGAGGGTAATGTACATTTGTTTCAGTTGGTAGTAATGGAGGTGCTTTATAAAACAGCTCAAGTTTTTGGATGCAGAGTTGGTCAATCTTTCTATCACCTATTTAGGGCCTTTAGGGCCTTTTAGAATAAACATAGAACAGGAACAAGGATTATGTACTTTGTAAGTTTTGGTATCGGAATAGTATGTTTATTCATTGAAAGACTATACAATACATCAACAAATATTGGAAAATATTTTCTTGATTCTAGACAGTCTAGAATTAACGAATAAGTCTAGTCTAAATCTAATCCCTACGATTTTAAAACTTTCCTAACTTATCTGATCTGATTTGATCCCATAGGATCAATAATCAGATAATACAATTCAATATATCTGATTTGATTTTATCACATATGATCATAGTCAGATAATACAAATCAATAGTTCCCCTCAAGTTGGCATGTAGATATCTGACATGCCTAAGTTGCTTACAAGACCTTCAATTCTTGGATTAAAAACCCCTTAGTAAAAATATATGCTGATCTGTTGGCACAAATGGCAAGCACATATTGCTATTAAAACAGAGTAGAAATCACATTCAAAGAAATTGTTCTAAGACTACTTTGATTCTCTTGGAAACAAAGTGATATTAATACGAACTAAATGTCTTTTCCTTTTGTGTGCTTTAATAAAAAAACCAAAAAATATTTCTCTTTCAGAATTGAAGAAGACATCGTTGGATTACCTTTTGAAGAAAAGTAGGGTTCCTAAAAAAATAATCACACTACCTTTAAAATAACCGTGTAGTTCAACCGTGTTGTAGCTTCTGTGGGCTAACCTCGCGATGTAGACCAAAGAGGAGTTGGCTTACAAATAAGTATTTTCATTTCAGTTAGTAGCACGTGTGATGGAAATTTCCATTGAGTCAATACATGATTTTGAAACAAAAAGAAAGACAACATGTTAGGCTTGGTGTATACTAGACATAAACTGTAGGGAATTGCAGGGAGCTTCACTAGGTTGTTGGGAGTGGGTAACCACAATGCAGGTTGGCTTTATACTTGGAATGGCGACCTAAGAGGAATTGGTTCGCAGTAGGTATTGTCAGTGGCATCTTTCAGCAATTAGCTTGTACAATGGAAGGTATATGTATTTAAATTATTTTGCAGAGCAAACAAAAGACAAGCTGTCAAGCATTCTGAATTCTTGATTACCTAGTAAAGCACAAAGTAAAAGTAGCTATTATGTCTTTGCTGACTGTTAATCCATGGAGTGATGTGAGTAAACTACGCAGGTTTGTGTGGGGTATGTAGTTGGGAACTTGTAATTAAGAGGGTAAACTTTAGCATCTATTCTAATTGTTGTTCCAATTAGAAAATTAAATTTGTTGTGCAGTTTTTCATAGATCTGAAGCTTCATTATTCCTTTAAAGCTAAAGTTTCTCCTGCTGCATTCCTTAAATTGGTATCTGAAGAAATATACTTGGTAGTTGGCATTTTTATGCCTATATAATAACCAAGTGCTTGTTTTATCATTCATCTTGTTCTACGCTTAACTTGTACGCATCATTTGTGACCTTTGGCAGAATTGGGCTAGCTTCGAACCTCCAAAAACAACAGTGAAAAGGATTGTCCTGCAAGTAGATCGCCAGAAGGATATTGCAAATAGGTCATCTTTGTCACTGGATAAGAAACATCACCATTCTCAGATGCGAGAAAGATCAGCGACTGCTCAATATAATATCTTTAATGCCTCTTCCACCTCCTCACAGCAACTTAAAAGCAAAGGTTTCCACCCTAAACCAAATAATACGGTGAATGTGTGCTTCATTAAATGGATGTTATGTAATTAAGTATATTTTGCTGAAAAATATGTAGGTCTTCATGATATGCCAGCAAAGCAGTCCACTGAAAATCCTTTTTTCCAATGGGCTGATGGACTTCCAAGACATGCAGCTGAAATGCCACCAATGGGTTCTCCAGTATCTTTAGTGCAGCATGAATCACAGTCAACCGCAGTCACTAGCCAATATAGTTCAATAGATACTCACAACCTTGCTAAGGAAAGATCAGGTAGCAGCACGATACCTCTTAGAGATACTGTGCAAACAGGTGGACTGAAGGCCATTCAGCAATCTGAGAATAGAATGCAGCAGCCAAACTCATCAAATCCTCCTGCACAGACATTTACCCCAATCAAGTTAATTGAGACTTCAAATGCAGTTGGTAAACCTGGAATCACCAAACCTACAATCAGAGATTGGAAGAATGCAGAGGTGACTAGTGAAAGCACGCAGTTTGAATCTAGCAGTAGTCCTAACTATTCCTTGCCCACTGCAACTGCTGGTGATTCTCCCTTCACTCTATCTTCGAAGGTCATACACTCTGAAGTTGTGAATAAGAGCCAGGTTACTGAGAGTCCATTTTCTTCCCAAGCATCAACATGGAGTTCCTCGTCACAAGTAAAAATCATGCCATCAGCATCTGTGTCTTCTTCACAAGAGCCAATGTTTTCACCAATATCATCTACATCATTTGATTCCATTTCTAAAGCCAATATGGGTTCTAGTCAAAAGGTCTCTCAATCTCAATCATCAGCTGCTTCCATGACGCAGTCTTCATCTCTTCCGAGCACTCAAAAGTTGGATTCCTTACCCATTACCCCTCCCTTGGATGGTGCAAAGTCTGAGTCTCCAACAGTCTCGTCTCTGCCTTCGGTTGCCATACTTGATACGAAGGCTGATAGGAATTCCGACAGACCACCTTCACTTGCGAATCAAAGTACGAAGATTGATACACCACAAGATTCAGCTTCACAGCCTCCGGTATCTGTCAGCGTATCTAATTTACAAACTGGACCTTCGGTCCAGTCAAAATCCACTAACGAACAATCAGCCAGTTTAAATTCTGCAAATCAGATCAGTTCTGGTGGGATATCAAGCGAAATCTTAGATGTGGGCTTGAATACTACACCGGGACAGCCATTTTCTGCTTCTGCCATTTCACCACCAATAGCGACATCAAGTACTGGTAGTGCAATTAATGTGAAAAGTGGTAGTTCAGATGTTGTCACCCATGAGGATGAGATGGAAGAAGAAGCTCCGGAGAGTAGTCAGATGACTGAGAATCCACTTGGAAACCTGGCTGGGTTTGGTATTGGGACTGCTGCTACTCCAGTTACTGCGAAACCTAATCCATTTGGTGCAGTATCACCCAGTAAAGCTTCATCTCCGGCAAATTCCTTATTTACAAGTACAGCTTCAGGCGGTGAGCTATTTCGACCAGCATCGTTTAGTTTCCAACCAATACAGCCACCCCAACCGTCAGCATCTGCAAATTTTGGTGCTTTTCCTGGTTCCACGAGTCAAGCTCCTGCGATGGGTGGGTTTGGCCAGCCGGCTCAGATTGGACAAGGGCAGCAAGCTTTAGGATCAGTTCTTGGTACTTTTGGACAATCAAGGCAGATTGGTGCTGGGCTACCCGGAACTGGTGCGGCATCTGCAAGCTCTTTTGGGAGGGGTTTTGCAAGCAATAACTCTGCTGGTGGTTTTGGAGGCGGGTTTTCTGGAGTTTCTTCTACTGGTGGTGGGTTTGCCAGTCTGGCTTCTGGTGGTGGTGGATTCACTGCTGCTGCTCCCGGTGGTGGATTTGCTGCCGCTGCTGCACCTGGTGGTGGATTCGGTGCTGCTGCTGCTGCTCCCGGTGGTGGATTTGCTGCCGCTGCCACATCTGCTGGTGGATTTGCTGCTGCTGCTGCCACATCTGCTGGTGGATTTGCAGGTGCTGCCACAGCTGGTGGTGGATTTGCTGCTCCAACAGCTGTTGGTTCAGGCTTTTCAGGTATGTTTCTTTGCTATTCGACCAAATCGTTCCTATTTGATTTGGATTAAGTAGAATGAAAATTTGTAAATAGCAAAAAAAAGTGAGTCCATTCTTTGTTATGAAGTATCTTGTTACAATTTATATATGGTTTCCCTCACTGGAATTTTAAACTATTTTATTTTACGGATTTCTCGTTGTTTGAAATTTCCAGCGAGGGAAACCATATATAAAAAAGAAAAAAATTGTCTTTTGGAAAGCGAGTGAGGAGTATCGTTCTCTCTTCTATCTGTGGTACACACTAGTATGCTTAATTTGTGACTTTGTGCGACTCAAATGATTTGAAATTTTACATAATACTACTGATATAGATTACTTGACATGGTAAGATACCCTCGCTTAAATGTGTGCTAAATTTTGAAGGCGGTGGTTTTGGAGCTTTTAGCAGCCAACAAAGTGGTGGCGGTGGCTTCCCTGCATTTGGTGGGAGTTCAGCTGCTGCAAGACCACCTTCTGCACTCTTCACGCAGATGAGAAAGTAGTTCCACTGACAAAAATCTTGTAAAGAAAATTAATCAGAGAAACAAGGAGGATAAATGAGTGTTGTAGAAGTTGTACTTAGTAGATTGTTTCAGTTCACTCTTTGTTACAAATTATCTCCTGTTATATCAGTTGTGGATGAAGCTGAGTGATGGGACAGACTCTTTGCATCTTTGTTGTGTATTATTTCATGTCACTTTTGCTCTTGGCGAGTTGGAACTACACTTATCCTACAGCTTTATCCCATGTTTACCCTTTTTTTTTTCTGGATTGTGACTCTGGAAACTCATTTTACTCCCCCTTTTCATTGCATTACTCCTTCTGTTTCCCTCGTTATACAAAAAAGAAAAAGAACAGAAAAAAATAATTCTCTGGACATAAAAGAGTAGATTTTGGGCTTGAGCGGAGCTATCGACCTAGTTGTTACAAAATTGCGCTGAGCCTGCTGTGTCAAGCTCCTGTCATTTGACTGTTGTATTCCGAGATAGCTAATTTCAGGATTGTTATCGCACATTGAATGTGGTATAACATAACGCCGAAATTTGTGTTGTAATTTATCTTGGATTACTACACCAAAAATAATATTCAACTAAATATGAAATTAAACAACACCACATCTATTTCGCGATTTTTTTAGGTTCTTTATCCCATGAATAAAACAGAGGAAATGTCAGAAGCAGAGGGCGAACATGTTTAGTTGTAAAACAACACTTCTACTCTTATGCTCTGTTGGTAATCACGATCAACCCCAAATTACTTCGAAAAGAAACGCTTTAACATACTAAGATTCTTTTATTGTTTCACTTGGACAACGTTAAATTTTCATGAGTGTAGCCTGTTATTTACTTTTCTTAGTTGATTTTTCTTTACATATTGCTAATGGATATTTATTTTAAATATTTTGATAATAGAGGGGAAATTATACTTTAATTGATAGGATGGCAAATAAGAAGATGCACTTAGAGTTTTTTTTTGAGGACTTTGCACCCATATATAATTGTTTTTAGATTTGTTTTTTGAATGTCCTTCAAAGATTCGGAAAAAGTTCCTTACATCTTTTTCAAGCCAGTTAAATAGAGTAAAAACTGGAAATAAAAATTAGAACAGAATAGTCCCAAAAAAAAAAAAAACTAATTAACTATAATATTGCTTGAGATGAGCTCAAATGGAGTGACACGATTGGAGTTCATACAACTGATCTCCAACTTGAATTAGGTATTGATGAGTAATAGTATTAGCCAAATGAATAATTATCATAGTACTAGTTGATTTATTTATAAGAGTTTGTTGCAATTAAATTGAGTGACGGTGACAGACAGTTGTTTTGGTCTTATAATTTTGCAATCTACAAATCTTTATTTCAAATGATATTATTTTGTACTGACAGATTGGTGAAAACATCATTGTCGAAAATGAAGCTAAGATGACAGACTAACCTCCATGTCTGACCTTGAGCTCGTGTAAAGAGAGGAAATGGAGATTCTAGAGAGATGATATAAAATGGGAAAAATTCTGTATGTTTTCCCATTAGCTAAGCTGAGTACCTATACACGTAAAAGGAAAAGAAAATAAGAAAGTGTGACAGCTTTGTGATAGCTAATTATTAGACTACCCCTGTAACTAATTCAACTCCTAACTCCTAACCGCCTAAGCTAACCAACTGACTAACAAACTCAATTACAACACAAACAAATAATACAATATAACAGCATATAACAACTCTATAATCTCAATACCCTCAAGTTGGAGGTGAGGAACTCACTTCCAACTTGCTAAGGAGATCTGAATGCTTGATCTCTATGAGAGCCTTTGTTAAAATGTCAGCTAGTTGATCATGAGTAGAAATATGATGAAGTGTAATCAGATCATCATGCAGCTTGTCTCTCAAAAAAATCTGGAATAGGATCAGTACATGGAACTGTTAATTCTTCTAACAATCTCTGCACCCAAACCAATTCTCCAACCACCTTTCTCAATGATCTGTACTCTACTTCTGCAGAAGACAATGGGATGCTGCGCCCCCTTTTTCTCGCGAAATTGGGTTTATGACATTTGAAAGGACAACTCGTTCCCTCTTGGGAATTGGGTTCAAGAGAATTGGAGAGTCGCCACCTAATGATTTAAGTGTATTAGGACACCAAGAAGGGTTTTTGTTTGGATAACCAGAGATTGGGTAAGGGCTTGAAATTATTCCAAGGGGAAGGTGTTAGGCACCAGGCACCCCTCAGAATCCACTAGTATGGTTTCCGACCAAGCTATTGTTGTGACTTTGAGTACAAATAACATGCAAGCAAGTAAGACTTTCAAATAAGAGGGGATTTCACATAACGGTTGCAAATTGATGAAGTAAAAAGAAACTGAAGGAAAGCTGAATTTTGAGAAAAACAATTTGAAATTTGAAAGTAAACAATGAAATAAACAAGTAAAAGAGGGGGGGGGGGGTCCTAGGTTTATAAATAATAGAGAAAATGCATAAAGACCCCATTCAACTTGTCCTGGAAAGTCATTTACACACCTAAACTTTACGGGTGTCCTAACACCCCACTATTTGAAGAACTGTATTTATTTACTCCCTCCTAAAGCCTGGCCCATCTATATTAATTTGAGTGGGAAACACGCGCTTCATAAACAGCCCAAAGAACTCCAGTACTAACATAAATGGCATATCTCCTTATATTATCCCAAAATTACTCCATTAATGGACCTTCTGGACCCAAAGCCAATGCCTTATTTTGATCATCAAAACCATTAAAAACAACATTACCCCAACAGATACAGCTCCCAATACCAAAAGTTTTGAGCTTTTCTCATTTAAACTAGCTTCAGACTCAGAAATTTCAGTTCTTGAAATTTTCTTGGATTTGTGCAAAATTTGTTGAGCTATTGGTTTAACTAAGTTTCTTTTTTCTGCAGCTAGTTGGTGAATTTCTTTCTTCCCATATGGCGAATCTTGAGGTTTATTAAGGGGTGAATTGTGCTTGAGTTGGATGAGTAATGGCAGATTAGAGCATTGGAAATGGAGTTGAAGTCTCATTTTCTCTTTTTGTGAGATAGAGCAATGAAAGGTTGAAGAAGAAATTAGGGCTCTTCAATTGGGTTTGACAAAAATTGGGGAAGAATGGATTTTACTGATGGTTGGGGGTTATATTGAAGCTAAAAAATTAATTTTTTCTTTTTTGGGTGTTTTTAACGATTAAAATAGAGCAAAGACGCGCTCAATTGCGTTGTCAAACACGCGCTACTGGCCAGGCCTTAGGAGGGAGTAAATAAATATAGTTCTTCAAACAATAGTGGGGTGTTAGGACAGCCGTAAAGTTTAGGTGTGTAAATGACTTTTCAGGACAAGTTGAATGGGGTCTTTATGCATTTTCTCTAAATAATATGGATCACTCCACATAACACCCGGTAATCACTTATACACGTGGTGTTATCGCGTGGTCATCATATCCATATCTACCCTTTCTCACCCTGTTAAGGTATTAAAGCGCGGAATAGTCTCATTTTCTTATTGCATGCTATTACCCGCCCCAATCCTATTAGTCCCGGAGGCATTTAGGACTACTAATCCTAGAGGGAAGGGATGTTGGGCTTTTATAGTTTCAAAGGTAAAAATACTAAGGCGACAAGCAAGAACACATATAACAAGCATGGGGAAAGCACATAAACAAATAAGGCTCAAACAGGCCTCCTTAGATCAAAGAAAAGCATATAGTTTAGCATGTCTTGCACGTACTGATTAAGGTCTGATTAAACTTAAAAGTTAAAGCAGGCTGATTTATCACATATTTTCAGATAAGAAATCCGAATTAGACCTGCCCGATGGTTGTAATTAATAAAGACTGATTCAGTTTATAACTTTTACCCTAAGGTTTGCCTATGTGTTAGATGGAACCTATAGGCATGATATCTACTGGCTTCAGAAATAAAGAAGAAAACTGATTGCAGATCGATACAGGTATAAAGAAAGTTCCCAGTTAAAAAAAAACGAGCACAAGTTCTACCATTGGTAATACGTTATTGCTGCTAGTTTTTAACTTACCAACGAATGAGGCGATTCAGATTTGAATTAGAACCCCTATAGGCATGCTTTCTATGTGTTTGTCAACTTAAAACATTGTTACAGACATAGAAGAGTACAGAAATTCTATAACATGATATCTAAGCGTGATGTGATATCTGATTACATTTTTTCGGTTATTAGGACCTATAGATAAGTTTGCCTAGAGAAAAACGGGTATGCAAGAATCAGAAAGGATCTATAGGCATATTCTCTACGTGCGTGTGCAGGAGCTATATACATAGTGTCTACATGAAAGTGCAGGATCCCAATAGACATGGTAGCTAAATGAGATGCAGAAGTTCTTATAGACATGGTAGCTAAATGAGATGCAGAAATCTTATAGACATAGTGGCTAAATGAGATGCAGAAATTTTATAGACATGGTAGCTAAATGAGATGCGGAAATCTTATAGGCATGGTAACTATATAAAAAATGCATGTCTTATAGTCATGGTAACTACATGAAGAATGCGGAAATCTTATAGGCATGGTAACTATATGAAAATGCAGAAGTCTTATAGGCATGGTAACTATATGAAAAATGCAGAAATTAGAGATTCCTATAGGCAAGTTATCTACCCATGTACATGCATGGTTACCCCTCCCTTTTCACTAATCATCCCCAAAAGTTTATTACAAAGTTATTACAGTCCAAAGAAAATAAAGTAAAGAAAATACATCAGAAATTGAAAATTAAAACCAAGGAGAGTCTGATTCAGATTTCCTGTCTGAAGTATGAAGTAAACCAACTCCAAAGATCAATGTTCAAAGCCTTTCTACCACTTGGGTATGTCAGCATGTTAAGCTAAAGTGCAGTGTGGAAGGGCCAGCCCTCAGGTGTCCAAGTTCAGAGGGAACTCAAGGTCCCAAGGCAAGGCTCACAAGAGGGGGGCAGAACTTAGGAACTAAGAGGGAGAGTGCAAGTGCAGAATTCCAAGAGGGAAAAGGGAAAGGGAAACATTACACATAGGGATATAAGGAATGGGGAATAGCAAGAGATAAATGCAGGCTAATGGGCATAACCCAACAATGAGAGATGCTGGCACACCCATAAGCCTACTAGAACATATTGTTTAGAGGTTAGGATCCCCTAAGGGATCAAGTTTAATCCATAGACAATAACTTGCATATTGCCCTATTTTAAACTGTAACTCAAAACACATAAAGGGAATAGGGAAGCGGAGTTCATAACAGAAACAAACAAAAGAAAATCAACATGCTAGTTTAAGTATTTAAATCTGCAGAAGTAGTAAAGAGACAGAGATGTAGAAAGCTGTAAGTAAACACATTGTGGTGATGCTGTTAATTAGAATTAGGACATACCAGTTTCAAGGAAATAAATAGGAAAAGCAGTAGTCTTGTGAAAGTCAGAATGCAGACAAGAAGAGAGAGTTATCTTATGTGAGAGTGAGAGTTCAGAAGAATTATGAATTGTAGTAGTGGAGGATTATTAAAATCATGTGAAGTGTGAAAGAAAAGTAGTGTATTTATAGTGTAGAAAGTAGGCAGAAATAAGGTAAGAAAATAGTTTGAAAACTGACTGTCAATCAATTACACAAGGCTTCCCTTAATTAAGGGATTCAGATTCAAACGGGTAAAACCAATTAAGGAAAAAAATTAATCAAACACTTTGTGCAAAGTAGTAAATTAGGGGCAAATACATAAAGGCTATTTAAGGACAAGGTCTTTGAAATACACGGTTGTACAATTTAAGGAAAGAAAATCAATTAATAGCCAAGAAATCCGAGGCCAGAGATTTTGTATGAATGAACCAAGTCAGAAAGATGGGAAAAATTTTTAACTTAAGGAAAATCAGCAACCAAATCAATTGGACCTATTTAAAAGGAATTTTGAATCAATCACAAGTTCGAAAACCTTTTTTGAAGAAAGATTCATCACATATAAAAGCATACAGACACGTTAAACATGAAGGAAACTTTGTCATGCCCTTGTAAAAATCAGTAGAAAGAATCCAGTGTAGAAGAGTTTAGCAAAAGGTTCAACATTGTATGAAAACAAAGGTGTAAACTCAGTTCAGAGACTCAAAGTTAGTCTGATAGAGTTAGGGGTTTCGAAATGAAACCCTAGTTCAAGCAAACCATAAAGCAAGGATGAGAGGGCAGGCAATTGAATCAAAATCATGTTCAGAAGTTTCAGAAAAGGACGGGCTTCTTCAACAACAGAACTTATGAAGAATATGATAGCAAAGTAACATGCAATCACAGTAGAAGGATTCAAAGAACATAATGGCAAATACTGATACGAACAGTAGAAAAAGCATGCTTAGAAGAAACTTAAACAGGGCTAAGTAGAAGGAAAACAGAGAAACTTAAAAACTTAGCAGGAAAATACAGTAGAAAAACACAAGAACACCGGAAAAGTATAGTAGAAAAGCATATAGGAAAACACAGTAAGATAAACATATAAGAACATGGTAAAAATATAGTAGAGAAGTCTACGAGACCATAATATAGGAAAACACAGTAAAGAGAAGCATACAAAAGATGATACGAGAACACAGCACAGGCAAACACACGAATAACAAAGAAGAAAAAATCATAAAAACTTAAACACTTTCCAGAAAACCCTAAATCGGAAAAGAAGGGTGTTGAAAGTAATTTTCAAAATAAAAATTAGGGAAATCGTTTGAAAACTCAAGTAGAGCATAGATACTCAACAGATCTAAAAAGAATCGGAGAAAAACCTCGAAGGGTTAGGGTTTTAGAAGAACCCTAGAATGAGAAAGGCTTTGAAAAGGTCATTGACCTGAGTCGGAGAAGTTAGAATCAGGCTCAGAAGACCAGGATACGCCGGAGCAAGGCCGGAGATGGTCGTGAAACCTCGAGTCGGCAAAGGTCTGGATGAAAACCTTCAAGGTCAGACCTCGAATCTCCAGGTACCAGGCACATAGGAGTAATAGGAGGTGAGTATAGGACTCCCATGGCCTAAGAAGCCATGATTTCCGGTGGGTTTCACGGTGGAGGTGGTAGGAGACGATTAGGGTTCCAGGAAGGTTCTAGAGAGTTTGAGAGAAGGGGGTGTTTAGAGGCGGCTGATTAAGTGAATGATTTTAGGGTTGGGGGGTTTAGAAATTAAAAAAGGAAGGGGGAATTGTGGCCGTTGATCAAAATGATCAACGACCTGGATCAAAAGGGGAGCCAGGCGGGTTTTTTTAATTGGGTCATGGGCGGGTAAATTTAGGATTTGGTCCGGTCCAATTGGGATTAAAATTGGGTTAGCTGGGGTGGTCGATTTGGGCTACAATTGAAATGAAATAGGGCTAGATTTTAAATAGCCACTTTTCCCTTTTTATTTTATAAAAATAGTAAAATGATTTCTGAAAATAAATTAAAGGTGCCAAATTAAAAAAAAATATACATAAATATTAAATTAAAAATACTGGAATCAATTTTATAATTATAAACGCAATTAATTCTTAAAATAGGCTAATATTGCAATTATATGCAATTTAGCTTTAAAAATACTAAACAAATTTGTAAAAAATGTGTGAAAATCACCTTAGCTATATTTTGGAATAAATATGAGAATAATATAAATTAATCACCAAAATGATAATTTGAGGAATAATTATTAGTTTTTATACTACTAAAGTAGGGCAATAAATCAATTTAAAAATCTTTTAAAAATTAGGAAAAATACTAAAATATTTGGACACACTTATATATGCATACGTATGCTATTTTGAAAGTATTTTGCATATAAAAAATATATAGGGAAAAATTGGGTATCAACAAATACAAGTATGACTAGGTCTTGGTCAAAGATTGACCAATTTTCGATAAACATCGGTGGGAATTTTTATATCTTTATTGTGGGACCACTATTTCTGACCGATAGTGGTAGGTATATTTGTCAAGAATATTTCTTTGACTTTTGCGACGAATTTACTTAATTTCCGACCGATTTCGGTCAGTTTTATTTCCGAATGATCTTGGTCGGTATTGATATTTTAACTTCAATACCACACAAGAGAGGGGGGGGGGGGAGGTGATTTGTGTGGTGTCCAATTTCGCTTAAACTGATTATGGAAGGAACTAGTTCTTCTAAGTGTTCCTTAACCTACTATTGCTGAGATAGTAAATGCAGAAAGTAAAGAACACAAGTATTTTATGTGGAAAACACCTGTCTCAAAAGGTAAAAAAACCACGACCTACTTCTCAGTAGGATTTCCCCAAACTCTCCACTAAATCAATGAGCGAAAAACTGCATTTACAAATCACTTTTGTAAACCTAGGATTAATTCTAATCCCGTTGTGGCAAACACCCTCTAACTGTTGCGACAACTTCAAGTAAACTCTAACTTGAATACTCTGAGTACCTATTACATTTGCCTCTAGATAAATCTAAAAGGTACAATATGAAAACACCTACTACAATTGAACTAGAATAAAATACAGACTCTTGGAACTGGTTCTTCTATCTGGTTCATGTAGCTTCAGGTTTGCACACTTGAACTACACACGAACTGCTTGCAAAATGCCTTGATATTTTGCTCTCAATTCACGTTTAACTTCTGCGTTTGTGCATGCCTGTAAAATGAGAACATCCTGCAATATATAAATTTAGTAGATTAAGAAATAACTAGGGTTCTAATGCTACTCTTCCTTGGTGGAAGAGTTCTAGCTGATCTCAACTTCTAACTCCTCCCTTTATCTTGGATAGTGTTCTTTTTGATCAAGGAGTCCTCCTCCTTATCACTTATGCAACCTTTTCGATCAGGAGATATCAATGATACCAAGTTATTATCTCCTTCACGTGCATCTCACATGCTCGAATCTGCCCCGTGTCTATGCACACAAGGGATGGACCTGGTTCATGCCTGAGCTTCCTTGGTCAATATTCAAAAACAAACCTTCACTTGGGCCAACAAATTCCCCCTTTTTGATGATGACAAACTCTGTGCTTTCATAAGCTTAGGCCTTGTTTCAACGCAGCTCAACATCAACACAATGTTAGGCCATTTTACCTTTTTATCACTTATCATCAAGGACCAAGTTCATTAGTTTATAAACAAACTCTGTGCTTTCATAAGCTTAGGCCGTGTCCATCCTTAGCCCCACTTTCTTGCACCAAGGCTCGCACCTTGCTATTCACTGGTACCTTCTTGGATGAACCAAGTTCTTTAGGAGTGGCATGGACTTCATAGTCACAAGCAAGCAGAGTATTTGCCCCCAAAATGATTCTTGCTTGTACCAACCTCCCACTTCTTCATAGGTACCTTGAAATGTGCGAGCATAGTCGTGAGAATGAAGCCATAGGGAGTGGCATGAGACTTGGTGCCAATAATAACCCTATCAAGAAGCTGGATTATAAATCCCGGCCAATTAATCTACCTCTAACTATCCAAACACTCCATGAAGACCAAGTCCATGAAGCTTGTAATGTGCCTCCTTTGTTGACGAATTCAAACATCACTTTAAGGGGTGGCGTCATCTTACTCTTGTACACAACCTTAGGCTCAATTTCCTCCTTATTGTCACCAAATTTTCTTGTAATGGCAAGGGCAGTAGGAAGATTTTCTTGGCTTGGCCACTTGAGCTTTATATAGTCACAGTACCCCTCAGCAGGTACACCCAGAATTTCTCCCAACTCCTTCATATCAAAAGAGACTTGCACTCCTTTCACCATACTGGTAACCCTTCCATTTTTCACTTCAACATTTGCCATAAACTCAACAATTTCATTCCTGGCTAACCTGCCATCCATCTGAAGGACCTTGTCCTTCCAGCCTTGCAACTCCAGTTTTCCAAAAGAAGCACCATTCCTTCCTCCTCCAAATTCCTGAGGAGTCTGCCCTACAGAATTGTCCTCTTGCCAAACTTGGTCATCTTGTCCTTCTCAGTGTCTGAATTATCTTCTTCCTCTCCACTGTATTCTTCTTCCTCAATTTGTACTTGTTTTTATTTCACAGCAGACCTGGTCCTTTTTGCCAGGGTGGATGGTTTAGCAGACTTTGAGCTGAAATAGACTTCTTAGTGGAAGTCTTGGCTTTCTTGGTTTTGGGAGTCAGAACCTCCACTTCTTCAGTCTCTTCTTTATCTCGAAGGACCAGGTCCATCTCATCAACATCAACAGCCTCAACAGGCTCATCCATCTTCTTTTTTCCCTTAGCAACCGCTTTCTTTTACTTTCCTCTTAGGCTTTCTGTAGTTCTGCCTCATTCTGCTTTAGCTGGCTTCTTGTGGCTCTTCCTCTTGTGGGAGGAATTTCAATAGTAACAAAAGGGGCAGTCTTCCTTTTCTTATTTACCCTAGCAGTGCCAGGGATTTTAACCTTTTAAATCCCTCTTTTCTTTGGATTATATCTCTCGGTCACTTTCTTCAGTAGGTCTGCAGGGTTTTTTCTACAGATTAACCAGGTTCATCTACATTTTTTTCAAGTTGAACAAGCCCTTCAGCGGCTTCGCCAGACCCACTTCCCCCTGTTCTCTTTACACTCTCCTCTACTCTACCAGATTTCTCTCCCCAAACAACCATTACACCTATGTCTTTGGTTAAACTCAGAAGAGTGGGTGAAGAATCAACCACTCCTTTACACTTTACCCTCACAACACTTCTAACACCCTTGCTCTCTTTTTCTTTTCCTTTTTCATTTTTACCACCAACTTCTCCAGACTCTGTAGTTTCAACACCTGCTATAGACCCTACCAGTATAAATCTAATTTCTAGATTTGCAACAACTTCAGAAATTGTCTCAAGAGTAACTTTAGGGCCAGAAGATACCTGTTTAGCTTCAGAAGAAACAGTTTCTTCCCCCTCAGTAGCAGATTTGAAGGATTCATCAGATTTCTATGATTCTTCATCCCTACTCGCTTTCAGTTGTTTGTTAATTTTCTGAATTTGCTCTCCACCAGCAACAATTTTGCAAGCCATCAGTTTTTCTCTTTTCTTAGACGTTGGGGTTTTAGAAGGAACGATAGTGGGTGAGGAAGTGGTTTCTTGTGATGGTGATGAAGGGTTTTCAGAAGTGTTAGACATTTCTGTGCTTGGTTCTGGAAGAGAAGAGAGTTGGATAGTGTTTGGAAGATGAAAGAAGATGAAGAGTATTTGACGGCTTGAAAAAGATGGAGTGAAGAAAGCAATAATGCTGATCAATTTAAAGGAGAGGTAATTAATGGGTAATGGCAGCTTTTCAGACTTTCAGAAGTCTAATCAAACTGAATGTCAATTTTGAAGAGATGTTGGAGTCTATCCCTAATATCTAAGTAGTTTAATTCGGTTAGGAGTCTTTGAACGGAGCTGGTTCACTTGTAACGGATAAGTTCAAAGGAACTTTGGAATTAGGTAGGACTTTGCTCATTATCCAAATATTATTATTTCAAATTATGCAGAGTGTAGAAAACATACCTTGTAATCTTGATGAACCAGGTTCTTCACTGAGAATTCTCCTGTGTAAGTCTAAATTTTCCAAGAATAGAAAAAATATCATTAGAGATTAATGAGTCATTTTAACACTTGTCACAAGAGTGTACTATTGAAAGTATGAGATTGAGCAAGATCTAATCTACTTATGTACAAAATTTATAGATTTTCTAACCAATTTTTATTTTTATTTATTTTATAGTGAAATTTTGTACTGGTCCTTTTAGGTGATCATAATCATCCCTAATTCTAACCTGTTCCTTTCAAAGTGATCTCTACTTATAGATTTTATGAAAACGTCAGCTATTTGCTTGTCTGTAGCACAAAATTCCACACTGATCAAACCGTTTTCATAGTTATTCCCTCAGAAAGTGATGCCTAACATCTATGTGCTTAGTTCTCTTATGATGAACCGGGTTCTTGGTCACACTAATTGCACTAGTGTTATCACAAAAGACGGGGATACAACCAACATCAATTCCAAAGTCCATTAATTGCCATTTGATCCACAACGATTGAGCATAACATGAAGCAGCAGCAACATACTCAGCTTCAACAGTAGATAAGGCCACCGAATTTTGCTTTTTGGTAGCCCAAGACACAAGACATGGGCCAAGAAAGTGTTCCATACCTGAGGTGCTCTTTCTATCCACAAGAAAACAAGCATAATCAGTATCAACATATCCCACTAGATTGAAATAACTACCTTTTGAATACCAAAGACAAAGGTCAGTGGTGCCTTTTATACATCTCAAAATTCTCTTGACAGCAGTCAAGTGAGACTCCTTTGGATTTTCCTGAAATCTTGCACAAAAGCCTACAATGAAAACAATGTCAAGTCTACTAGCAGTGAGATACAACAATGAGCCAATCATTCCCCTGTACAACTTCTGATCAACAGATGAACCAGGTTCATCTATATCCAACTTTGTAGCTGTTGCAATAGGAGTGTCAATTTCTTTGGAATCTTCCATTTTAAACCTTTTAAGCAACTTTTTTACATACTTCTGCTGATGGATCATAGTTTCATTTGAATTTTGTTTAATTTGTAAGCCCAAAAAGAAATTAAGCTCACCCATCATACTCATTTCAAATTCACTCCCCATTAGTTTAGTAAATTCTTTACTTAGCTTATCAGTAGTTGCTCCAAAGATTATATCATCAACATATATCTGAACTACTAAGAGATCTTTACCTTTTTCCTTCAAGAATAAAGTATTGTCAATTTTACCTCTCTTGTAGTCATGCTCAAGCAAAAACTTTGATAATCTTTCGTACCATGCTCTTGGAGCCTACTTGAGCCCATAAAGTGCCTTGTCAAGTTTGTACACATGATCAGGATATTCCTTGCTTTCAAACCCCGGAGGTTGCTTGACAAACACTTCTTCCTTAATATAGCCATTGAGGAAGGCACTCTTCACATCCATCTTATGTAGAGTGAATTCCATAAAGCAGCAAAGGCTATAATGAGTCTTATTGCTTCTAACCTTGCAACTGGAGCAAAAGTCTCATCATAGTCTATGCCCTCCTCTTGGCTATATCCTTGAACCACCAATCTTGCCTTGTTCCTTGTAACTGTTCCATTTTCATCAAGTTTGTTTCTGAAGACCCTTTTTGTGCCAATTACTGATCTGTCCGTGGGTCTTGGTACCAGATGCCAAACTTGACTCCTTTCAAATTGGTTGAGTTCATCTTGCATTGCATTTAACCAATTTGCATTCTGCAAAGCCTCAACAACATTTTTAGGTTCAATAAGATATAAGAAAACATCAAAGCACAAAGATTTTTTAATGAAGATCTGGTTTTGATTCTAGAGGTTGGATCAGTGATTATGTTCTCAATGGGATGAGAACTTTGATACTTGTAAGATTTCACAACCAACTGGTTTCCTCTTGATGTTCCTTCAATGTTTTGTTGCTGTGGAACAGGTTCATGGACAAGTTCCCTTGAGGTTGAGAATCAGTTCCTCTTTGTTCAGTTCTCCCTATCAGGTTTCCCTAGTTAGAAGACCCTGTTCCATCACTTGTTCCTTCCTCTGGTGCAGCTTCAGTTCTGTGGTTTCATTTGAGTATCTTACCAGCCCAATTCCTTCTTCATCATGTTCCTCTCTCTCCGAAAGAATGTTATTTTCATCGAAAACCACATGAACACTTTCTTCTACACACATAGTTATTTTGTTACATACCTTATAAGCTTTACTATGTGAAGAATATCCCAAGAATACTCCCTCATCACTTCTGGGATCAAACTTACCTAGGGAGTCTTTACCATTATTGTGCACAAAGCACTTGCATCCAAATGCCCTAAGATGGGATATGCTTGGTTTTATCCCTTTAAGTAACTCATAGGGGGTCTTCTCTACAAGAGGTCTAGTCATGCACCTACTTATGTTGTAGCATGCAGTATTTACAGCTTCTGCCCAGAAGCTATGGGGCAGTTTACTAGAAAGAAGCATAGTCCTAGCCATATCCTCAAGTGTCCTATTCTTTCTTTCAACTACTCCGTTTTGTTGTGGAGTCCCAGGAGCAGAAAAGTTATGATCTATGCCATGCTCATCACAAAATTCAGCAAATTTAGCATTTTCAAATTCAGTGCCATGATCAGACCTAATTGATGCAAGTTGGTTACCTAGTTGTTTCTGAGTTTTTCTAACAAAAGAAGTGAACATGTCAAATGCTTTATCTTTAGATGTTAAAAACAATGTCAAAGTAAACCTAGAGTAATCATCAACAAGAACCATCACATATCTTTTACCACCTCTGCTTAATGTTCTCATTGGACCACAGAGATCCATATGGACCAGTTCCATCGTCCTGGTGGTACTTATCACTTTCTTGCATTTAAAAGAGGATCTTACTAGCTTCCCCCTTGCACAAGGCTCACAAAGTTTGTCTTCCTTTAACTTGATGTTAGGTAACCCTATCACCAGGTCCTTGGAAACTAATTTGTTGAGTTGACTCAGACTTGCATGTCCAAGTCTCTTTTGCCAAAGGAGGGGATCATTGTCCAACACACTTAAGCAAGTGAGTTAGTGTGGAAATATCCACAATATAAATATTGTTTACTCTTTTTTCCTGCAAAACAATCTTGTCAGTGATAAGTTTTATCACAAAACATTTGGTAGAGGTGAATGCTACCAAGTTACCTTTATCACATAGTTGTGATACACTGATTAGACTGTATTTTAAGCCATCTATCAAGTAGACATTCTCAATAGAGTGAGAATCCGTCTTACCTACCTTTCCAACCCCAATGATCTCACCTTTCTTTTCATTTCCAAATGAGACATTACCTCCTTTGAGGTCCTCAAGTGAAAGGAACTGGTTCTTGCTTCCTGTCATATGCTTTGAGCAGCCACTATCCATGTACCATATTTGACTGCTCCCCTTCACTTGGACCTGCAAAAGAAAATAAGGGGTTAGTCTTAGGAACCCAAACTAGTTTGGGTCCCTTTCTATAGGCAAAAGGATGAATCTTTTTTTTATCCCAACTTGGTAGCATATTCTTCCCTTGAACAAATTCTTTGTTCTTTTGGCTTGCCTTTTCTTTTGCATTGCATTCACTTTTATAGTGACCAGTTTTACCACAGTGAGTAGAAATCTTGTTCTCAGGAAGTGCAAGGTACTTGCTTTTGGGATCCCATTTAGGTGGCAGATTCCCAAAGCCAAGTCCTTTTCTATTGCTACTATGATGTTCCTGTAGCCATGAAAGTGCATCGGAGGACCTGTTCCATTTACAAGTTATGTCCAGTTCATGCTTGACCTTGCCTAGATCCTCCTTCAAAGTTCTTACCTGCTCATCCTTCTTATACTACTCATATTTTAGTTTACCTACATTTTCTTCTAGAGTGAGTTGTATGCAGCCAGCTGTCTTCTTACTTGTTCCTAATTTCAGTTTTAGGTTTTCAAATCTAAGTTCTACGACATTTGATTCAAGTGCATGAACCTGGTTCTTTAAAGCAATATTTTCACTTACAGTATCACTAACCCTAAGTTCCAGGTTCTTACACTTGGCTTTCAAAATCACACATTCCTTAGACAATTGCTCCTTTTCATTGTTTACATCCTCAGATTCATCAATGAAATCTTGAAGTAACTCAGATAGCTTTTTTTTAGACAAAAATTTAATCTTGTCTTTGAGATGAATTACACTTACCTCAGATTCCTCATCAGATTCTCCAATGGCCATAAGTGCTTGTTCATCTCCATCTTCATCATCTGAGCTTGCATCCGAGCTTTCACCCCAAGCAGGAACCATAGCCTTTGTTGATCTTTTGTTCTTCTTGGGTTGAACCTGTTCCTTCTTCCTATTTTTTCTCAGCTCTTTCCTTCTTCCATTCAATTTCCCATTGAGGGCTATTTTTTATGTGGTGATTAGTCTTCCCACACTTGTAGCAACCCTCATTGGTCTGTTTTTCAGGGAACCCTTGGTTTACTGTAGCTTCCACTTCTTGAAGGACCCTTTCCTCTCATTAGGTACTTCTTCAAATCCTTTGTGATCATAGCCATTTCATCATCTTCTAGTTCAGAACCTTCAGTGATTCTGAGTGCCAGGCTCCTTTTCTTCTTGGGTACATCCATCTTCATGGTTTGCCTTCTAAGTTCATAACCAGTGAGATTTCCAATTAACTCATCCAACTTAGGAGTGGCAATGTTCTTTGATCCCCAATGTCAGTGATTTTGCTCTCCCAAGTGATTAGCAGAATCCTTGTCAAAATTTTCTCAACTCTGTCTTTTTCAAAAATAATTCTTTCAAGAGACTTAAGTTTATTTGTCAGTGTAGTGAACCTAGTATACATCTCTTGGATGGTTTCCCCTTCCTTCATGGTGAAATTCTCAAATTTTGTACCGCATCTTCGTACACCAGAGGCATACTTCCCTAAAACAAGTGCTCCCATTGCTGAAATTCCACTATCTCCAGAATTTGTCTCATACCAGCCATCTCTGAAATTGCTGGGTCAAACGTACGACCCACAAGACTTTCTGAGTTCTTAATCTCTCCTGCCAAAGACCATTGTCACTGGGCATTGTCCTTACAGAACCAGGTTCCCTTATAGTTTCCCTTTTTTATTTTCTAGATCCTTCAACATACTTTCCTTTCCAACTTACTAGCCCCACAGTATCATCTTCAGACATGGCTTGCTCAACTGGACTCTTCCTAGACTTGATGCTGCCTTTCACGGATGCACCATTTTGTTTCTCAATAGCTGCATCGGAAGCTTCATCCATAGACTTTTGAGCTTTTAATGATTTTTTCACTAAGGAACCAGGTTCCTTTAGAGCATTTTTGTCAACCCCACATACTGGAACGCTCTTGTTAGTAATAAATTCCCCTTAATTCATCAACCTCTCTTTCCTTGTCCTGACACTCCTCCTACTTTTCTGCAACGTAGACTCGAAGCCCTCTTTCTGTTGCGACCTGATAGTGGGTGACTTGGAGGAGGATTCTAAGAGCTTAGGATGATCAGGAGGTGCAGGAGTGGGTTTACCTGGAAGAAAATCAGGTTCTTCCGCAGGTTTTTCTGGGATCTTCTCATGAGCCAAAGACTCGAGAAGTGCTATGGTTCTTACATCGCCTAGGAATGGAGTTTCTTCCCCCTGATACTCAGACAAGAGATATGCTCCTTCATTCATCAGACTCTTAGCAGCGATAGCCATGATGTTATGCGTTGCTTCCTTTTCTGGTGACTCTGTGAGAGTTACTAAGTCCAGAATGGAGGAGTTCAGATACTGATCACGATCATCCTCAGAGACCTTAACACTTGAGAGGTAAAACCTCCTGAGTGTTCTTTGATGATATTAGACGAATGACGAGAAATAGGGTTTTCAATACATGGAAGGGACGCAGGGTTTATCAGAAAAGGAAAAACTATAGGAAAAAGGAGGAACCAAGTGTGGATACAGTAGTATTGGAAGGAGTGGAATAGTGAATTTCTGGGGATGATTTTAAGGATGATAGGGAAGTGGGAGTGGTGTTAATGGCGGGAGAAGGAAGTGATCGTTCGGTTGCCATTTTAGGAGTATTTGGTAGGTAAGTAGAGTGAGAGAGAGAGATGAAGAGATGATCATAGATATACAGAAGAGATGAAGGTTCATGACTTGCTGTGAGGGAGAAAGAAAGTTTTATTGGAAGAGGAGCTAATGATGAGAAGACAGAGAAACGGGTTATGAATAGTTCTGAAAACGGCGGTTGGTTTGTGGGAAAACGTTATCGCGCAGAGGGGATGAAGGGATTTGAAAGACAAGACATGACATGCAGACTTTGAAAGGTCGAATGATGTGGCAGTTGAGTTAATTTTGTTAACATTTTTGAAAAGGCATGCAGAAAAAACATATTACTACTAACCTGTGGTACAGGAACCTGATGCCCAAATTTTTTTTTTGAAAAAGATTTTAGCAGCTCTTCTTTCGAAGTTCATAACTGTACCTTTAGCTTCTATGATCGTCATGCGTGTTTACCTGCAACGGTATCGATGTGAGTTAGGCTTGGCCAGAAAACACTTTAGCTAATTTTACCTGAAGGTGTTTTGCATAGCCAACTGATGGAGAATCAGGTTCTCCATTAGATTTTAATAACCCCAGCTTCACCTCAATATGCTTGGTCCTCTTGTTTTGAACTGGATAGAGAAGGTATACCATCAGAGAATACCCCAAGATCTTCCAGTTGCTGCTTAATTCATAGGATTTGAGCACAGGAGGATGCTGCCACTACATATTCTACTTCGGTTGTTGATGTAGCCATCGAGTTTTGCTTCCTTGTGCCCCAAGAGATGAGACATGATCATGGCAAGTGAACCAATTCAGAAGTACTTTTCTTGTCCATAAGATAACCTGCATAGTTAACATCAGCATACCCAATAAGGTTAAAGCTGTCACCTGAGGGGTAATACAGGACCAGGTCCTGTGTTCCCTTAAGGTATCTCAAACTTCTTTTGGCAGCCTTCAAGTAGGATTCCTTGGGACTTGATTTTGGATTCTATTCTGGAGTGGAAATAAAGAAGGGACTAGGGAATTTCCTCTTTTTTTTTTTTTTTTTTAATTTTTGATTCTTGTCTAAATCCAGAATGAAGGGGAGTGATTGTGTTATCAGGCAGATGGGAGCTTTTGTGTTTCCAATTTGGGACTGAGGTTTGATTGGTAGAGGAGCTTGGTAGGTTAATTGGATTTTCCTGCACTCCTTGTTCTGTTACTTGTGGAGTGCCTTGCACTACATCTCCACTCTTTCTTCAGCTTCAGTGGTAGTAATTGAGGTACCAGGTTCCTTGTGAGACGTGGAAGAGGATGTTGCATTGTCTTTCACCTGTCTCCTTCATCTTACTCATCAAATTAGCCTTCCCATTTGAACCTCAAATATTTCCCAAAGACCAGAGATGGTTCATTATATTGATCACCACTGTTTCCTCTTTTGTTAGAGGAAGGTCTCTCGTTGAATAGCACATGAACACTTCCTTCCACCCAATGTCCCCTTTTGTTGTAGACTTTGTGGCCTTTTCTTTGTAGGGGGTACCCCCGAAGGATTCCTTCATCGCCTTTTGCATCAAACTTCCCAAGCTGGTCCTTCCCGTTGTTGAGAATATGGCATTTTCATTCAAAAGGTTCTCAGATGAGTTTTATTTGGTTTTCTTCCATTTCGCAACTCATAGTGGGTTTTGTTCAGGTGGGACCTGATCATACACCTGTTCAACAAGTAGCAAGCAATGTTTATTGCTTTTGCCCAGAAATTTTTTGGCGATTCCACTGTCGATGAGCATTGTCCATGCCATGTTTTCCAAAGTTCTATTCTTTCTTTCAGCAACACCATTTTGCTGTGGAGTCCTTGGTGCTGAGAGGTTGTGTGTGATTCTATTTTTGTTACAAGCTCATCAAATTTGGCATTGTCAAATTCTATCCCGTGGTCAGATCTGATGCATACTACCTTCAATTTTATATTCACTTGGATCTTCTTGACAAAGGCCATAAATACCTCGAAAGTCTCATCATTTGGTCTAAGAACCAGTGTCCAGGTGAATCCTGAATTTGGCAGACCACGAACCAAGTCCTTCTGAATCAATTTATTCAGAAGTGAGAAGCTTGCATGCCCCAATCTTCCATGCCAAAGTTCTGCGTCATTATCAACTGATTTCAAGCATCTCATATCACCAGCTTGTAGAGATTCAAAGTCAGCAACGTAGATGTTCTTGTTTCTTTTGGCCAGTAAGACCACTTTGCCAGTTACCAGATTGGTAACTGTGCACACTTTGATAAGAACTCTACTTTGTTCCCTTTATCACAGATTTGAGAAACGCTCAGGAGACTGTACTTCAGGCCATCCACATAGTACACGTTCTCAATTGAGTGTCAAAGAGACTTTCCAACTTTTTTAACACCGAGAATGTATCCCTTCTTTTTTAACAAAAGGATACATTCCCTTCCTACAGGGCTTTCAGTGAGAGGAAATCCATGGTGCTTCCAGTCATGTGTTTTGAGCATCCACTGTCCATGGTCCATTGCAGTCCGCTTCCTCTCATTGTTCCCTGCACATGCAAATTATGGGTTAGATTTAGGAACCCAAACTAGTTTGGGTCCCTTGTTATGATAAAAGGGATGGATAAGGGCTTTTCTAGTCCATGCAGGCAACATTCATTTCTTGTGAGCGGTACCTGGTCCTTTGTTAGTAATCACTTTGTCGGTGACACTTTGTTTTTCTGAACAGATTGAGCCCTGGCCTGGCAATTTTCTTCAAAGTTACCATTGTTCCCACAGTGGGTACACAACCAGTTATCAGGAACAGTGACGTACTTTCTATGAGGGTTGTAAGGAGTTTTCTCCCTTTGGAACCCGATTCCCTGCCTGTTTCCACTATTGTTGAAATACATGGCAGTGACAGCATTTGAGGACCAGGTCCACTTCAGAGATTTCTCAAGATCAATTTTTACTTTCTCCAATTCAGCTTGAAGTTGCCGATTTTTCTCAAGTTCACCACATAGACTAGTTTTCACATCAGTTAATTCCTTTTCAAGCTTGATGTGTGTCTCACTAGCTATTTCCTTCCCTTTTCCAAGACTCACAGTCCTATGTTCTCTATTGAGTCCCTCAATGTTTTCCTCTAAGTCAGCGATTATCACTAAAAAATCATCCCTCTCTTGCTCAGTAGCTGCAATTTTTTCTTCTAGAGTGTGCTTCTCATTGCTAAGACCTTCTATTGTTTCCTTCAAGTCAACAACCACTACTATCAGGTCATCTCTCTCATTTTCTACACTAGTTATTTTTTCATTCAGAACTTCCTTTTCTTTTTCAAGATTTGCTATGGTCTCATTTAGGTTACTACATATACCACCAGATCATCTCTAGATTGTTCAGCTTCTCCTAGTTCTATGGTCAGGATCTCCTTATCATTATCAAGGCTATAATAAGCATCAATTAGAACATTTGCTAATGACCTTAACTTATTAGAAGAGTAGGCTTTCAGATTTCTCTAAACATCCCTAAAATTTACCTCATCATCTTCATCTTCTTCATCATCATCAGACTGAACCATCAGCACGAACAGTGAGTCATACTTCGTTGCTTCAGTTTCCACTGCCATCATCGAACTGTTTTCTGCATCTGGTTCCCTTTCTGATTCACTAGAGGAGTCTCCCCAAGCGGCAAGAGCCTGCTTCACAATATTGTCAGCTGCACTTTTTCGACTGAATTGTTTGTCTGGAACTAGGTTCCTTTTTGCTGCTTTATCAGGGTTTTGTTTATATTGCTCATGTTTCACAAGTGGACAGTCTTTGATGAAATTCCCTGGCTTTCCTCACCTGTGACAGAGATCATTGTTCCTTGCCTTACTTGAACTGCCCTTTTTTGGTATACCACCATTCCTTCGAACCATCTTTTGAAGTCTTTTAGTAAGATAGGCCATATCACTATCTTCTTCACTTGAGTCACTGCTTTCAGCCTTGAGTACCAGGTTCTTTTCCTTCTTTGGCTCTCTCCTTTAACTGTCTTTCTTTCTTTTCATCTCATAAGTCTTCAGATTACCAATCAGCTCATCCATGGTTAGAGTTTGTAGATATTTAGCTTCAGTGATGGCATTTACCTTACTTTCCCAAGAACCAGGTAGAACACTGAGGATTTTCCTTACAAGCTTGTTTCTGGGAATAACATCTCCAAGTGAATGAAGCTCATTTATGATGGATGTGAATCTGGTGTGCATATCCTGTATAGACTCGTCATCCTTCATCCTGAAGAGCTCGTACTCTGTGGTGAGCATGTCAATCTTGGACTGTTTAATTTGAGTAGTTCCTTCGTGTGCGATTTGCAACGCTTCCCATATTTCTTTAGCAGTATCACAAGCTGTGACTCTGTTGTACTCATCGGGTCCTATACCACATACCGAGATTTTCTTGGCGCGATAGTTCTTTTCTACGGCTTTTCTGTCGATATCACTGTACTCCTATCTGTCTTTCGGCACCATTGGTCCAGTTTCTTCAAGCTTCTTTGTAGGAACATGTGGACCATCACAGATGATGTCCCACAGTTCTGAATCTTCGGCCATTATAAAATCATGCATGCGAGTCTTCCACCAGTCGTAGTACTGACCATTGAATCTAGGAGGTATCTAGGTTGATTGTCCTTCCTCAAAGTTAGGTGGAGCAGCCATTGAGATCCTTTCTAGGTGTTAACCTTTTAGAAAGAACCTTCTCTGATACCAATTAATAGCTTATATGAGTCCACCAAACTATAGAGCACCTGATCCTTTATGAGTTTCTACTAAGAATACTTTATGAAGCAGTAAGTAAAAGAGACAAGGAATTTTTACGTGGAAAAATCCCACGCAAGGGGACAAAAACCACGACCTACACTTGTAAGCTTTCAACTTCACTAACTTGTAATCTCACTATTACAAGCTACTAAAGACTTCAACTTAACTAACTTGTGATACTCTTACCATAAGCCACTTTGTGACTCTCTAGTTACAAAGACTTTAAACTTATGACTAAACCTAGTCATAACATAAACTCATAAGGTTTACGGATTTTGGGTTTCCTAAAACATAGCTTCTAAGAAAGCAAGATAGGAGTTACAATGAAGAACAAATAACAAGATTACAACTCAACTACGGATACACATAGACTCTTTGTGGAACAGATCCTTTAGTGGAGTTGTCTTCTTGTTCTTGACACACCAGTGACTTCAATGCCGAATGAACACTTTAATGATTGAGAGAATATCACTGAATGCACAAGTAAATCTATTGTGCCTTGAACCAGGTTGTTATACTACAAAAGATATCACAATGGTGATGTCAATTCTTGGTACACGCTTCTTCCCAATGAGAAGTGACTGCTGCACTGTCTCCCCCTTTTTGATGATGACAAACTTAGGCATTGATACTATTTGTTTAGAGCAGAAATAACCTGATAAGGTACCAAAAACTACACAAGTTCCCCCTGACCTTTTGCTTTTGGTTCCCCCTTAATCAGATCCCCTATATTTGCATCAAGTTTCTACACTTAATCAGATCCCTTATATTTGCATCAAGTCTGCTGCACTGTCGCGTGTACAGTTGCGGACAGTCACTTTCTACAGTTGTGTTCAGATGTATAGTTGAGTTGTACTTCTATCAGAGAACCCTAAGGGACCAGGTCCCTATTGTGTTCCTTTTTATAACAGTTGCGGACAGTCACTTTCGGTTGTTACGTTCCAGTTGTACAGTTGACTTGTACTTCTGTCGAAGAACCCTAAGGGACCAGGTCCCTGTTGTGTTCTTCCTTGTGATTGTTCACTCATTTGCTGGAGATCAGACTGGACTTTGTTCATTGGAAATGTATACCAGGTGTGTCAGGTTCTCTATCTGGTTCTTGACAATAAGTTTGTTAGATCGTCAAAACATAAGAAGCTTAAGGCAAAGACATTGAAAACCCATCAGTGTGCAAAAATTTGAGGTCAATCGGACGTGATTTTTGATAGGTTTCAGCATTGAATGTAGAATTTTGAAGTTCTAAAGTTCATTAAGCTTGAATTGGTGTGCGATTCATGGTTTTGATGTTGCTTGATGTGATTTGAGGCCTCGAGCAAGTTCGTAATGTGTTTTGGGATGTGTTGGTATAATTGTTTGTGGTTCCGAGGGGCTCGGGTGGACTGCGGATGGTTAACAAATTGAATTTGGCCTTATGAAGATTTGTTGAACCTGCTGTCATTTGGTGTAACCGCACCTGCGAGATTTTGGCCGCAGGTGCGGAGGGCGTAGAAGCGACATAGGAGTCGCAGAAGCGGAGCAGGTCGGCCAGGTGAAGGACCGTGGGTGCGGAGTTTTTGGCCGCATCTGCGCAAGCGCAGAAGAGGAAGAAGGCGCAGAAGCGGAAGGGGTCTCGCACCTGCGAAGCCGCATGTGTGGTTACTATTCCCCAAGTGCGGAAATGGCGCTGGGCAGAATGGTTTTAAGAGCGAGATTTGGCTCTTCTTCTCTCATTTCTCACTTGGTTAGGGCTATATTGGAGAGCTTCAAATGGAGATTTTTATCAAGCAACACAAGGTAAGTGATTTCCACTCACTATAAGTTAAATACATGGATTCTATGAGGATATAAGCATGAAAATTTATAGAAAATTTGGGATTTGGAAGAAAAACCTAGAAATTGGTATTTCTGAATTTTTACCACGAATTTGCGCATGAAATTGGAAATAAATTATATATTTGAGTTCATGGGGTTATGGGTAAAGTTTATCTTCAAAAAATTTCAGAATCCGGGCACGTGGGCCCTTGGGTGATTTTTATCGACTTTTCGAACGGAGTTGGAAATTATTATAAATTGGATTATAATGAGTATATATTTATGGGTTGCATATTTATTGACTAGTTTTGGAGCGTTGGAATCGGTTTGAGGTGTCGGAAGGGCCTGCGAGCCGGTTATGGAATTTCGGAGCGAGGTAAATCTCATTTCTAACCTTGTAAGAGGGAATAAACCCCATAGGTGAATTAAATTAATACATGCTTCTATTTGTGGGGGCTACGTACGCACGAGGTGACGAGAGTCCGACGTAGTTACTAATTATGCCTATGTCCGGATAATTCTAGGTCTACACCATGATTTGCTGATACCGTTCTTTGATCTTGTTATTTACTTGCCTTGAAAGGAATTTAGATCGAGTATGCTTATTAAATGCCTTGAAAAGAGTTGAAATTGAGGATTTCGATACTTGAAAGTTTTCATTTGGATTTCATATGTTGAAAATAATCAAAGAATATTACAATAATAATTATTTGAGAAATTCTATGTGTAACCGCATCGCAATTATATTCGCGAGCAGGGTAAATTACCACTACTCTCATGGGAGCGGGCCGTTCGCCTTGGCATGTTAAATAGATGCATCTATGGTTCGTGTCGTTCGATCCTCAGCAGCGCACAATTTATTTTATATGTTGGTTCGTGCCATTCGACACTCGGTAGTGCACAATTTATAATTATATGTTGGATCGGATTGTACGACCTCAACATGACTTGCGCATGATTGAATTGATTTGCTTGGGAATTTATAATAAGTTATATTGCCTCATTGGCCTGAGATAAATTGTTAAATAATGAGAAATAAATTTGGAGATTTCTTAATTATAAAAGAATTGTTTACTTAATTCAAAATAATGAGCTTATAGCAGTTTTATGTAACTCATGTTTAAATCATATCATTGGCATTTTATTTATAGCCCATAAGTGTTGTAGTCGACCCCTCGTCACTGCTTTTTCGAGGTTAAATGGGATACTTACTGGGTACGCATTGTTTTCGCACTCGTACAACACTTGCTGTACATTTTGTTGTACAAGCACATGTATGAATAGTGGCCTCGTGGGCGCAACGGTGTGGTTGATACGGGGACTTAGGTGAGCTGCATCTTATGTTACGATCCGCATCCAGCAGAGTCTCCTTAAGAGTATTTGTATTTTCTTTCCTGTCCAAATTTGTATTCCGGACGGATGATGTATTTAATTTATTCTCCTAGTTGATGCTCATGCACTTGTGACACCGAGTTTTGGGGTGATTTCGGGTTGTTCAGTATTGAAATTTTTAAAAACATTATTATTTACTTTGTAAAGTCTATCTTTCACTATTTATTCAAAGGAAATTATGAATTTCTAATATGTTAAATGAGAAATAAATTAACTATTTAGTGTTTGCTTTCTTGACAGTGGTGTCCGACGCCATCACGACCTTTAGTAGATTTTGGGTCGTGACAACATGGTATTAGAGCACTAGGTTCACTTAGGTCTCACGAGTCATGAGCAAGTCTAGTAGAGTCTTGAGGATCGGTACGGAGACATCTATACTTATCTTCAAGAGGCTACAGGGTTGTTAGGAGCACTTCCGTTCTTGATTCCTCATCGTGCGATTTGATTCCTTTGAGGCTTATGCCTTTGTTTCTTTCCTACTCGATCTTATGCAACGTGAAGCGCTTGTTATAAATCGGGAATTTAGGAATTAGAATGGTACTACAGATGTGGTGCAGGATGTTTCTCCCTGTGTATTTGATTGGGCTATTGTTGTCGCCTTGCGGAAGGTCATTCTATCGTTTCAGCTCAGTATTAGTACTACCTAAGGCTTTGAGATTTGGCATTGATTGTTATGACGATTCGTGCATTGCTATCGCACAGTTTTTGTGTAATGGTAGGGTGCTTGCCTATGCGACAAAGCAGTGAATAACTTGAAAGGAGATATGCTCAGTGCATGATTCAGAGATTTAGTATTTTATTTCCAGCGGAGGAAAGGCAATCAGACTATGAATGCTCAGGTTTGGGTTGATGGAGTAACGAGACTTGGTATTCTCAAGCATGGTGCAATTTCCATCTGTGATGTGGTGTCGTCACCCTTGATCGAATGTGTTAAGTTTTCCGGTGTTATGGTCGCCTTCAATTCGCCTTGGGGCAGGGTAGTGTGAAATAGTGCCGGAGAAGCGGCTATCAAAGATAGCAGAGTGCAGCAAATTCAGAATCAAATGTGTATTTCTTTTGTTGATGGCTCGAGGAAGATGATCTTCGGAGGGGTTTAAAGTTGGTAGCGATCAATTAGTTCAAGTGCTACAGAGGTGGATTTTGACTTAAGGCAACAACTGGGCAACGAAGGATGAGGAAGGACATGTGGAAGGTGTCTTGCGTTGGATAGGCTTCTAGGAGGCCAAGAGTTAGAAACATGAGTCGAATAGTTGCTTAAAGGAGTGAGTTTGACCAAAGTGGGAGAGTGGCAGAGTAGCCTATGGGTTCTGTGGTAGGATGACTACAAGCTTTGAGAAAAGTTATAGTGATTTAGGATTTATGGTGTCCAATGACAGGGTCTACGGACTTAAATTTGGAATATTAACAATTATACAGCGGGAGAATGGATACGACAAAAAAAAGTTGCTTGATATGAAGAAGGATACAACATGACTTTGGATGGGAATGTATTGTCGCACCTTTAGTTGATGTCCATGAGTAGTGAACAGACTTGTACAGCTGGTGAATGAGCACAAGCTCAGGAGGGGTTACTGATTTGGTAGTAATTGTACCCAGTGCAACGACATTGGAAGATGTCGGCATGTAATTCCACAAGTGAGTTATCTCCTGTGAGCGGGTCGGCGATCGCATGGTTGACGAAGCTTCTACGAAGAGTTGTACTGGCTATCCGGTAAGAAGTCGAATATGTAAATATGGTTAGTGATTCAGGGTGTTCAGGAAATGCTAACAGAAGGACTTCGAGGAATTTGGCGGGTTGATTGTGCAAGACCATGTCAACGGGGGACAAGGGGTCTTGGTGAATTCCAGAATTTTGCAATGGTATCTTCAAGCTAAGTGGGAGAGCTCCAACGCCTACAATGGGATTGCATGGTTGTCTACTTGTGAGATTTCTTGTTATCGGCATATTGGTGGGTTATTACGACTTAGAAAAGAGAACATAAATGGTGATGTGAGCAAAGGATTTGAGGAATGTGTGTTATAATTGGCCTTATCAATTTATGTTAAACCTTTGGGAAGACTCCAAATTTATGCTTCGTATAGAGGTAATTTACAAGAAAGGTGATTCAGCCGGGCGGTTCTTTGAGAAGGGTGTTCAAGTGCTAGCAGAGCCTTAGAGATGATTATATTCGGGACCAAGTCAGAGTGGGTGACTCTGAACAACGCTTCTAGTGGACTCAAAAGTTAAAGTGCGGTGCCTAAGGATTCCAAGTCCGTAGGGTGGTTGAGTATCGAGCCTTTACAGCAGATTATGAAAAGGGGCTTAGAATGTTCTATGTTATCTTCGATCACCGGTGTAGCATTTGAGGAATGGGAGAAAATAACTTCGGATTCATAGAGGAATTATCAGAATGGGTGTACCAGTTGAAGACGCGAATATGCGCACAAGGAGGGTATGAGATGGTTCGTGGGTTTTGAGACAGCGTGGTCTCGTAAAATGAGGTCACTCAGGGTGAGTGCGTATTTGGGCTCGTGATGTTTTGAATGGAGCTATTATTATTTCTGAGGCAAGTTAAGAATAAATTGGGAGAAGATGGGTCGGCTAGTAATGGTTGAATCGTCATGATTGTGGCCGTGATCAGTTCCTTCGGCATGTTTAGTTATACATGTGCTTTGTGGCGGTACGTGCAAGGCTTGGAGTCTGCCGTAATTGATTTTATTTGTGGGCATTCGAATATTATGGTCTGTTACTTGTAGATGGATCCCGGAAGGGTTATGTTGGATTAGACCACCATTAGAGGATTGTATTTTCTACGGTTATGGGAATTCAGTCACGTGTTACAATGGTTCCCCTGAAAGGAGTTAAGTGAAAGGTTTTTATGTGATGAAGTGTGTACCCTATTAGTGGTTGAGGAGTTATGATGAAATTCTTGTACATTTGCGTATTGACATGATTAAGAGCAGTGGGTAGCATGGGAATCGGAAGTTGAGGATCAAGGTTGTCGTTTCATGTTGGCAGGAGTATCACGAGCTCGGATGAGCAAGAATGGATTCAGATGGTTAGAGTAAGTTGGTATTGTCTTTAGTGTCACATGATATTAGTGTCCTATGTAAGAGGCTTTGCGTACTAATTACGGATTCTTGATTTGCCTTACAACATCAGTGTGGCCAGTGGTATGGATGTGCAGGTTTATTACCTGGTGTGGAAGATCATGGGAGCGTATCCCACGAGAAGATTGTATAGGTGTGACATGTAGTCACTTGATTGATTGAAGATTAAAACCTAGAGATTATGGTATTATCGTTAATGTGAGAATTTATGCCTGAAGGGCGCTCGGTTCATTTGGTTGTGGACTATAGAAGTTTGTTCTACATTTGACGGCTGCTCTTGTGTGTCAAGGGTTATTGTGGATCCTTGAAAGATTATTAGGCCATTGCGGTACGATCAGAATCGGATTGAGGTCCGTGGATTGATCTAAAATATGAATATGGGCTCTATGTCAAGCCGGATGTGTTCATTACAGCATAACACTCCTTATAGAGGAGTATTCGGATGTTGGATGTTATTTCGTCATTGGTTAATTCATGTAATACTATATTATGTCGTGTGAGTTGTGAAACAGCTTGATTAATTGCATATGTGTTGAGGCTCCGCATAGCGATGGTGTTATGTGAGCAGGATGGCTCTCGAGATGCAGATCATATATCGCACCTTAGTCGCGCTTGAGTTTTGTAGCGTATGGCTGAATTAGTCTCCCCAAGAACTGCATTATGCACTTCGCGTGCTCGTGGTTGATATTTGGGTATTTCACAGGTATGAGCATTTTAGCTCGGTAAGTAATTCCTTATAGATTATTATGTGTGGATCGGGTGGCACGCCACCATGGGTATGTTGTTTGGATCGGGTGGCACGCCGCCATGGGTATCATGGTTGGATCGGGTTGCATGCCACAACGGTATTATGGTGGGATTGGGTTGCACGCTGCAATAGTGTGATGTTGTGTACAATCCCCCCCCCCCTATATTTATTCTTATGTGTCTTGTTTCCCATTTTTTTGAGGAAGGTTCATAACACCTTTCAGTTGTCTAAATTAGTTAAGTGGGTTGAGTAGTTCTTTCCAGAGTTCGTTTTCCTTATGTATCACATTCGAGTTGTAGCTTGTTGGCACGTTGTTGCATCATATGAGAATTTTGGCAGTGTCTGAGGTGGCTTATTTCCTGGGCAGCTTATACTGGGTGATACGAGATTATTGGACCTAGGATCAGTGCGATGGGGTGATACGAGATTATTGAAAGCAGGCCTGGCAGAAAATTCCAGATGTTGGAATTTGGCTCTGAGGCTAAATTGACTAAACAAATGAGGAATCTTCAGCTAGAGCAAAATGTGCTCAACTGAGTTGTGGTAGCACGGGTAGGTGCACGAGGTATTAAACAGTAATTTTAGACAACTCCAGTGCAGTTCTTAGAACGTTCGAGGACGAACGTATGTTTAAGTGGGACAGAATGTAACGACCCGGCTGGTCGTTTTGAGCTCTAGCATGTCGTTCGACAGTTTGAGGCCATGAGTAGCTTCACTTCAGGTATTATGACCTATACGCGTGGTCGGAATTGAATTTTGGAAAGTCCGGAGTTAATTTGGAAAGAAAATTCTCATTTCGGAAGCTTTAAATTAGAAAATTGACTAAGGTGTGATTTTTGAGTAAACGGCCTCGAAATCGAGATTAGAAGGTTCTAACAGGTTCGTATGATGATTTTGGACTTGGGCGTATGTTCGGATCAGGTTTTGGATGACCCGGGAGCCTTTCGGCGCCTATTGTGGAAGTTGGCATTTTTGGAAGAATTTCATAAATTTGGGATGAAGTGCATTTCAATGTTATCGATGTTTGGGATTCCGAGTTTGGGAATAGCTCCGTATGGTGATTCAGGTATTGGGAGTGCGTCCGGAAGTAGATTCGGAGGTCCGTAGGTCATTTGGCGAAAGTTAGAGATTTGAAGGTTTTTGAGAAGTTTGACCGGAAGTGGACCTTTTGATCTCGGGGTCGGATTCCGATTTCGAAAGTTGGAGTAGGTCCATAATGTTGAACGTGACTTGTGTGCAAAATTTGAGGTCAATCGGACTGATTTGATAGGTTTTGGCATCGAAAGTAGAAGTTTGAAGTTCTAAAGTTCATTAAGCTTGAATTGGGGTGCGATTCATGATTTCGATGTTGTTTGATGTGATTTGAGGCCTCGAACAAGTTCGAAATGTGTTTTGGGACGTGTTGGTATAATTGGTTGAGGTTCCGAGGGCCTCGGGTGAACTCCGGATGGTTAACAAATTGAATTCGGCCTTATGAAGATTTGCTGAACCTGCTGTCATCTGGTGTAACCACACCTGTGAGGTTTTGGCCACAGGTGCGGAGGGCGCAGAAGCGACATAGGAGTCGTAGAAGCGGAGCAGGTCGGCCAGGTGAAGGACCGCAGGTGCGGAGTTTTTGGCCACATCTGCGCAAGCGCAGAAGCAAAGATTGGAGCGTAGAAGAGTAAGAAGGCGCAGAAGCGGAAAGGGTCTCGCACCTGCGAAGCCGCAGGTGCGGCTACTGTTCCGTAGGTGCAAAAATGGCGCTGGGCAGAATGGTTTTAAGAGCGAGATTTGGCTGTTCTTCTCTCATTTCTCACTTGGTTGGGGCGATATTGGAGAGCTTCAAATGGAGATTTTCATCAAGCAACACAAGGTAAGTGATTTCCACTCATTATAAGTTAAAACATGGATTCTTTGAGGATTTAAGCATGAAAATTTGTAGAAAATTTAGGATTTGGAAGAAAAATCTAGAAATTGGTATTTTTGCATTTTGACCACGAATTTGGGCATGGAATTGGAAATAAATTATATATTTGAGTTCATGGGGTTATGGGTAAAGTTTATCTTCAAAAAATTTCGGAATCCGGGCACGTGGGCCCGAGGGTGATTTTTATCGACTTTTCGAACAGAGTTGGAAATTGTTATAAATTGGATTATAATGAGTATATATTTATGGGTTGCACATTTATTGACTAGTTTTGGAGCGTTGGCATCGGTTTGAGGTGTCGATAGGGCCTGCGAGCCGGTTATGGAATTTCGGAGCGAGGTAAGTCTCCTTTCTAACCTTGTAAGAGGGAATTAACCCCATATGTGAACTAAATTAATACATGCTTCTATTTGTGGGAGCTACGTACGCACAAGGTGACGAAAGTCCGTACGTAGCTACTACTTGTGCCTATGTCCGGGTAGTTCTAGGTCTACACCATGAATTGCTAATACCGTTATTTGATCTTGTTATTTACTTGCCTTGAAAGGAATTTAGATCGAGTATGCTTATTAAATGCCTTTAAAAGAGTTGAAATTGAGGATTTCAGGACTTGAAAGTTTTCATTTGGATTTCATATGTTGAAAAGAATCAAAGAATATTACAATAATAATTATTTGAGAAATTCTATGTGTTACCGCATCGCAATTATATTCCACGAGTGGGGTCAACTTTTACTACTCTGATCATGGGAGTGGGTCGTTCGCCTCGGCAGGTTAAATAGATGCATCTATGTTTCATGTCATTCGACCCTCGGCAGTGCACAATTTATATTTATATGTTGGTTTGTGCCGTTCGACCCTCGACAGTGCACAATTTATATTTATATGTTGGATCGGGTCGTACGACTTCGGCATGACTTGCGCATGATTGATTTGATTTGCTTGAGAATTTATAATAAATTATATTGCCTCATTGGCCTGAGATAAATTATTAAATGATGAGAAATAAATTTGGAGATTTCATAATTATAAAAATATTGTTTACTTACTTCAAAATAATGAGCTTACAACAGTTTTATATAACTCATGTTTAAATCATATCATTGGCATTTTATTTATAGCCCATAGTAAGTATCGGAGTCGACCCCTCATCACAACTTCTTCGAGGTTAGACGGGATACTTACTGGGTACGCGTTATTTTCGTACTCATACTACACTTGCTGTACATTTTGTTGTACAGGCACATGTATGACTAGTGGCCTCGTGGGCGTAGCGGCGTGGTTGATACGGGGGCTTAGGTGAGCTGCATTTTATGTTACGATCCGCAGCCAGCAGAGTCTCCTTTAGAGGTATTTTCTTTTCTGTCTAGATTTGTATTTCGGGGCGGATGCTGTATTTAATATATTCTCTTTGTTGATGCTCATGCACTTGTGACACCGGGTTTTGGGGTGATTTCGAGTTGTTCAGTATTGAAATTTTTAAAAATATTAGTATTTACTCTGTAAAGTCTATCTTTCACTATTTGTTCAAAGGAAATTATGAATTTCTGAAATGTTAAATGAGAACTAAATTAACTATTTAGTGTTGGCTTGCCTGACAGTGATGTTCGGCGCCATAACGACCTTTAGTGGATTTTGGGTCGTGACATTAATCCCCTCCTAGTACCCGAGGTTTAGGACTATTTTCTTTCAGGATAGAACGGATTATCCACACTGGTGTAGCAGTACCTTAAATTCCAGTGTTTCAGCAAACGCAATAAGGCGGAGCAAATTACACATGACACTTATATTTTGTTTTAGAAAAACAATGCAAAGGAAATGGATGACACTTATATTTTGTTTTAGAAAAACAATGCAAAGGAAATGGAAGAACTTCAGAATTTTTTCTATGTATGAAAATGAGGCTAGGCCTCTAAAATTTATAGACAATGAAAGAGTGAGATGAAGATGTGCAATTTAGAAGGTGACTCTTCCATTTCCCATTCACACCCATTCACAAAACCTAACACATCACGACCCAAATTCTCACCCGTCGTGATTGCGCCTATCGTGGTATTAGGCAAGCTAACATTTTCAAAATACTTCCAACATTTAACAGAAAATGAATTAAGAAATTTCATATAAACGAAGTTTTCTTAAAAAAAGGGGTAAAACCCAAACATAAGTGAGGGAAAATAAATCTCAAATCAAGGTGTCACTGAGCTTATGAGCATCAATACAAACAGTCTAGAAAGAAATATCTATAACAGTTTGGATCTAAATACAACGAAAGAAAAGATAAGGAAGGAGAAAACAAGGACTGCGAACGCCAGGCAGCTACCTCGATATCTCTAACGGGTCAGCTACGTGAAATATCAACACCCTCCGCGTCCAGAAACTCCTGGATGTGCACACGAAGTGCAGGGTATAGCGTGAGTACAACCAACTCAGTAAGTAACAATAGTAAATAAGGAGCAGAAAGATAGTGACGAGCTACACAGTTGTGGTTTAATTTCAGTAGTCTCAACAAGGAAAATAGACATGCTTTCAAATCCGGCAAATTAAGTCAAATCAGTTTATTCATACCAAGTTCAAGTAAAACCGGATAAAAATATCTTTCAGAGGTTTTAAAAATAGTGATATATGGCAACTATGTACTACAACGGTGAAAGCATATACAACCTCTCAGAGCAACAATCACCCAGTCTTCCATTCACTCCAACCTCACAATCACTCATTCCTCACAGCCACTTATTCCTCATGGTCACTCAGCACTCGGCACTCGATACTCGGCACTCGCACTCAGTAGGTACCTGCGCTCACTGGGGGTGTGTACAGACTCCGGAGGGGCTCCTCCAGCCCAAGCGCTATATCAAGTCAATCATGGCATAAATCAATGAAACATGCAAAAGCGTGCAGCCTGATCCCATAAATATCCACACAATTAGGCCCTCGGCCTCACTTAGTCATCAATCTCTCCAGTCTCTCGGGCTCTCAGAAATCAGGAAAATCAGCCAAAACAACAATAATATGATGTATCAACAAGAATAATAGAGACTGAGATATGATATGCGAGTAAAAACTGAGACTGAGTACAAATAGCATTTAGCAGGTATTCAACATGTAACACGGCCCCTGTGGGTCCCAACAACACCAACATATAGCCTAAACATGATTTCTAACATGATTTACAGTCAAATTTCTACAACACATGGAGAGCATATAGCTAACAACAAGTTATTCAACTTTGCAGTTTCACGGAACAGACCAAATCACAATTCCTGCAGTGCACGCCCACACGCCCGTCATCTAGCATGTCCGTCACCTCCAAAACAATCAGGTAACACAACATTCGGGGTTTCATACCCTCAGGACCAGATTTAGAACTGTTACTTACCTTGATCCGAGCAAAACTCTACTCCAAAATGCCTTTGCCTCGCAAGTCAGCCTCCAAATGTCCTGAGTCTAGCCACAAATAGTACAATGCAGTGAGTTGTAGCTCAATCCAGCTAACTCTTCCAATCCATGGGTACCCAAAATTGTTGCACACAAGTCTTTAATTTTCCATGTGACCTTCTGAAAATCATGCATACATTTTCATGATTGAAAACTTCTGCAACTTTTGATTTGTATGATAACAATAATCATGAGCAAGATTTTGTATTAGTAAGTTGTTAGCAATTTAAGATTAAGATAGACATTTGAAAACAATATTTTTAGCAACTAGTGATTCATTGGACAAATAGCATGCTTAGAAATACTTCATGGACGAGTGTCCTACCCACCTTCATTTAACCATGACACTCCGGGTAAGTAATAAGTATTTTATCTCGACTTGTAACCTATCTGTTGCTACGACATAATTGTTAGGGAAGGAGTTATATGTCACAAGCTCTTTTTGTTATCTAGCACATATAATAAATCTGTAGAACAAATTTACTTTGAATCAGCTATCTGTACTACGTAAATATTAGATTTGTTTTATTTTGTGTTTTGAAGGTTAGGTTTATGTCTCATTCTCTTGTACTTTACTTGCTGATAATAAAATGTAGGAGTCATAGCAATATATGGCAACAAGGTATATGGTCGTACCATATTACAAACTATTTGTAATGATGAATTATTTAATGTGTATTGTAATTTTAAGGAAGCAAAAGCAACTTAGGAAGCTTTAATTAAAAAATTCACCACCGAAGATGCTACAAAACAAAAAGTTTATAGTAGGAAAATTTTACCTATGGAGGAGCAACGAGAAGGAGATGAAAGTCCAAATCAATGACTATCAAATATTACTTAAAGACTTGAAGGCCAAGGGGTGCTAATGGAAAAGCTGCTTGACTCATGGAAGGATTACAAGAACAGCTTGAAACAAAACAAGAAAACTTTATAACCATTGAAAATAGTTATAAATAGTGAACACATTTGTATAAATAGCGTAGATGTCGTTCTCAAATAGGCATTTTAGCCAATGTGCAAAAACAGGTGATAGACTTTGGTGCTATTCGACACATAATTTGTATAAATAGTGAAGCATTTACCTTCTAGGGTGCAAGTTCATTTGAATATGATAATATTATAATGTCAAAATATTAATTAATTAATGCGCTTGTGAGAAAGAGGTATTATGATCGGGGCGGGGACTCTTTGTACTAAATGTTTATGATGTTATCAACAGAACTACGTCTATTTTTGCTTCTATTTCTTTATAGCATGCTGGATTGTATGCTAATGTCTTATATAGAATGAAAAGACCGTCACTATGTTAATATTTGATTTACAATCAAATAAGATAGATATATGTAAAATATGTGATGCAACTAAAATTACTAAAAGGACAAAATTAATTAGTGATCCTAATGTTACTGTGTTTTCCATTTCAGTTTATGACAGGTCAGAGATACACTATGCATTAGTATCATGTATCCGTTTAGGGCTTTGTAAGCTCTAAATTGGGGCTACTGCAGATGCATCAGTAGTATAAACTGTAGAAGGAAAAGGGTGGCGTATAGAAGTGCCACGTCGGTAAAAAAAAAAGAGGTTGTAGTTCCTAACAGACTAATAGCATGTTCGGCCAAGTTATTTTGTTTTGGCCAAAAAAACATATTTTGTTTGGGCCAAAAAAAGTTTTTTTGGCCCAAAGTACTTTCGGCCTAATATTGAGGGGGATTTGCATCTATACCCGTTTTTTGGGTCATGTTTTAACTTGTGCCTGCTTTGCGAAAAAAATTGCAAGCGTACCCACTTTTTCGCGTAACTTCAGCATACGGGGCTGAAGTAGCAAAGACAATCACGCAAAACTTCAACATTCTAGTAGACGGGCCTGAAGTAGCAAGTGTGCTGAAGTTTTTGTTTGTAATTGCTGAACTTAAGCATAGTAGCTGAAGTTTTGTTCTCTATTTGCTGAAGTTTTTGTTTGTAATTGCTGAACTTAAGCATAGTAGCTGAAGTTTTGTTCTCTAATTGATGAAATTTTTGTTTGTAATTGCACTAAATATGCTGAAGTTTTTTTTGTCCTGGATTCATTAGTTTTGTCATTAAGCTTTTTCAAATATTTCAGCAGAAGATGCTGAAGTTATTTAGTTCATTTATAAAAACTTCAGCACTAAATAAGCTGAAGTTTTGTTGTCCTGGATAAGCTTTTTCAAAAACTTCAGCAGAAGATGCTGAAGTTATTTAGTTCATTTGTAAAAACTTCAGCACTAAATAAGCTGAAGTTTTTTTATCCTGGATTCATTAGTTTTGTCATAAAGCTTGTTCAAAAACTTCAGCAGAAGATGCTGAAGTTGTTTAGTTCATTTGTAAAAACTTCAGTACTAAATAAGCTGAAGTTTTTTTGTCCTGGATTCATTAGTTTTGTTATAATCAGACTACTATAAAATAATCAGATTGCCAACAGTATCTAAATCATAAAATTTTGGAAACAAATAAACGTGAAAAGAACAGAATTATCATGAAAAGAATCACTAAGTGTAACCTTAAACTTTCCGTACGTGGAAATATTCACAAATTATTGTCTACTAACTTACGTAATTATTTATAATTTATTTTTAAATAATCTGATAAACATACTTATGGCAATCATCCCATGAACTGAAGTTTCATAGTAGCACCAACAACAGCAAAAGAAAGAAGAAGAAGAAGAAGAAGAAGAAAAAGAAGAAGAAGAAGAAGAAGAAGAAGAAGAAGAAGAAGAAGAAGAAGAAAACGAAGGAGGAGAAGGAGGAGGAGAAAGGGGGCTGAAGTTGTTCAAAAAGTGGGTACAAGTTAAAACTTTTTAGAAAAATGGGTATAGGTTAAATGGAGGCGATCAAATAGGGCGTCCCGTGCAATTTTTATAACATTGAGGCCAAGCTTTTAGAAGAAAAAAAAGTGCTTTTGCGGAGAAGCAGAAGTAGTTTTTGAGAAGCATAAAAGAGTAGCTTCTCTCCAAAAGCATTTTCCTGAGAAACATTTTTGAGAAAAATACACTTAGAAGTAGTTTTCAAAAGCTTGGCCAAATGCTAATTATTGCTCAAAAGTACTTTTCAAATTAATTAGCCAAACACAAACGCTTCTCACCAAAAGCATTTCTTTTAAAAGCACTTTTGAGAAAAACACTTCTCAAATAAGCTGATTTTATAAGCTTGACCAAATAGGCTATAATACAAGGTGGAGCAGTAGCAGATGGGCTTTTACTAGGGGGGCAATTGGTCTGTTTGGGTTATGTTTGGGCTGGTTAAGATAGGTTGAACCAATAAATGGGTCAATGCTTAACCAAACCCAAAGTTCACATGGATCAATATAGGTTGGTCAAGATGGACTAAACAATGAGTTACAGCCCTAGCCGCTCAACCCGACCCAAATTTTAAGGGTTTTTTTCACTTTTAGCTCGTGCCAAAAACTATTTACATTTGATAATCGAAAAGGCGTATACAATTTGTATAATTTTTGTATATAATATACAGAATGCATATATACAAAAAAATATACATTTTTTTTACTATTATTTTTATAGTGGTTATATAGTGTCATTTTTCCAATTTTTACTATGTTATCAACTTTGCATTTATCCAATGTAAATCGTAAGCGTTCAAAGAACTATATAATGACAACTCTCTCATGTTAATTCCTTTCACGGGAGCTTGCTCTCATACTTGTCCATACAATTTTTTGAACAGTATCCAGAAATTGGGTGTCTTCTTTAGAGCATGCATGTGACATGGACTTTTAATTTATTTTTCAATAATTGAAAATTTCTTCGGCTTAGCATGCAAGATGCGACATGCCTCTAAAATTTGGGCATCAGTTACAATTGCCTTGACTTTAGTTGTGAAATACTTACAATTATTACATCCTTTATATTAATAATATGAATATTCAAATGTGTATATATATTTATGAGAATCAACTATGGGTTTTTTTTGTTTGACTTAGGATATAAGCGCTCTGATTCTAAAAAGAAGAAAAAAACATATTTAGTAACTACTTAATATGCACCACACTTTTTAAAATATAAAGCATTTACAAAATGCCAAAAATGCAATAATTAATCAAATATAATTGTTTAACTCTAAATAATCTGACAACACGTATTTTTAAGAAAAGGCGAGCATTATTTTTTAAAAATTTTAACTTATAAGTTTTTTTTTTTTTTAGGGTTGGGGGGGGTGGGGGTGGTGAAATGAGGCGAAAACATATCATACATAATTATATGTTTGGCCCTTTTCTTACCTGTCTAATGGTCATCCTAATCAACTACTCCTAATATAATATTTCTGATAGGTTATATGTGCATCCCTGTTATATTTTGATGATATAATAAATTTACTGTTAAGAATCAGATAAGGAACCTGATACACATCCTCAAGAACTCAAAGATTAACAAGTCTTCAGTTGGGGACACAGTTCAACTCTTCAGAGTCAAAGGAACATTAGAAGGAACAAATAGCTACCAGTTTCTGAGTAGACTGTACAAGTCAACTGCCCCAGTTGTAAAGTTGCTACCTGCACACGCTACAGTATAGAAACACTGCGATAGTCAACTTTATGGGGAATGCCCTTTACCTAATTTGCTCACATCATTCAAGGTGATGTCACAAATTAATTATTAACATCAAGCAAGGTAAAAATAAATCACTTGCACATTCAAGAACTCATCAAGCATTCTCTCAAGTCTGTGTCAATCTTGCAAGTGATTCTCAAGGGCATCAAGAATGAAGAACAACATAACCAAGGACCAGTTTCATGTATTGAAGTTATTACATGTCCTTAGTTGTGTTGTACCTTTGTTAAAGCACTTTACTTGTAATTCCTACTTAGCTTAGTTAGAAGCATTGTGTAGGAAACTTCTGTAAATCATAAACCTATGTGTTTTTGTCTTGGCTAGAGTTAGTCGAGTTGTAAACCTTTGTAATAGAGTTATTACAAAGTGGCTTGTAATAGAGTTGTTACAAGTTAGTGAAGTTGAAATCCTACAAGGGTAGGTCGTGGTTTTTGATCTCGTAAGCTGGGAGTTTTCCACGTTAAACTTCATTGTGTCATTCACTTACTGCTGTGTGCGTGTGTTCTGTGGGAACAAATAGAAAACCGAATTCTTTCAATCGTTTGGTGGACCCTCAATTTCTATCGGTTTCTACGAATCCTATGATGAAACATGGTTGATCAAATTATAATAGACATGCAAAATTTATACTTCATTAGTGTAAGCATTTAATGAGAATATTATGTTGAGTTTTGTTATTAATAACAAAAGAGGTGTGAATGAAAAATGGTGGGAAAAGAAATGGAGGAAAGTAAAATTTTTAATTAGTTCACTTTACTAATGCACTTTGTCCCTCATTGGAAAAAGGAAAGAGAATCTTTGTGTATATATAAAGAAGCTCATCTTCTAGCTCTTAAAGAATTAAGAAGAATTGGTGCCTCGCGTCGTCGTCGTCGTCGCTCGGCTCGGCTTCGGATTCGGATTCGGTCAATTGATATGATTGATCGATAATTTTTGGACCAAATTTATTTTCCTTTTCCATCATTTAACATTTTCTTTTCTAAATATTTTTCGCGTTGGAATAGCTGAATAAATACATTATTAACGAACATGCACCTTTGCACCTGTTGGGACTCAACTTTGTTGGCTATAAATAGAGAGGCTTAGCCTCATTTTCCACCATCGAAAAATCTGAAATCTCTCCTCTCAATCTTCTGCATTCTGCATTGATTTTTCAAAAACAAAACGTAAGCATTTTGTGTGATTTGCTCCGCCATTTGAGTTCGTCAAAATTTTGTGATTTGAAGTGCTGCTATCACAGAATAGTTATTCCGCTCTATCCTGGGAGAAATTAATCCACAACCTTGGGCATTGTGAGGGGATTAAATTCCTTAAGGAAACACAAGAAACATGTGGGCTCGGAATTTTTTCTGCTTTGCTTTTTAAACTAACGTTTGTTGATTTACTGGTTTTGAACACAGACTATAACAAGCTTAAGGAATTTAATATTCTGTATTCATTTTACTTTTTGGTTTGGGAGACTAAAATCGTACTGATTTTCTACTCCTGTTTGAGAATAAAAGTCTTGGTGACTTTCTACTCAATCCGAGATATAAAAACTCGGTTGTTCGTATTCGGTTTGAAGATATAAAAACTTCACCGAGATACTAAATTTGTTTGAGTCAATTTCTTTTACAGAAAAATGAAAACAAGTACGGAACACCAAAATAGTTCTGTTGGAATGACTACTGCTGCAATGGCTACGGCGTCTTCAAGTCGCACAACGCCTGGACCGGCAATGGCATCGGCAGAAAAGCCCAAAAAATTTTCCGACATGGACTTCAAACGCTGGCAGCAGAAAATATTCTTCTACCTGACCACTCTCAGTCTTCAGCGCTTTATTAGCGAGGACGTTCCAGTCTTGGGAGAAGAGACTCCGGATAATGAGTGATTTGTGGTCACGGAGGCATGGAAGCATTCTGACTTCTTGTGCAAAAATTATATATTGAGTTGTTTGGAAGATGGCTTGTATAGTGTTTACAGTGTCATGGAGACTTCGAAAGAGTTGTGGAACGCTCTTGAAAAGAAGTACAAATGGGAAGTTGTTGTACTAAAGAAATTTGTTGCCGAAAAATTCTCTGACTTTAAAATGGTTGACAGTAAGTCTGTCATAACTCAAGTTCAAGAATTACAAGTCATCGTTCATGACCCCCTTGCCAAAGGTATAAATCGAATCAATATTTTTATTAAAGATATTGATTATATTATTAATCCTAAATTTATGATTGTAGGTATGGTCATAAATGAAGCGTTTCAAGTTGCGGCATTTATTGAAAAATTGCCTCCAATGTGGAAGGACTTTAAGAATTACTTGAAACATAAGCGCAAGGAGATGACGCTTGAAGACCTTTTTGTTCACCTAACGATTGAAGAGGACAACAAGGCTGCAAAAAAGAAGTCTCGTGGAAATTCAACAATAATGGGTGCAAATATTGTTGAGGAAGCTTCAACGAGTAAAAAGAGAAAGAAGCCGTCTGGACTAAAGAATTACCCAAGCAAGAAGAATTTCAAAGGTAATTGCCACAACTGTGGAAAGGTTGGACACAGGGCTGCTGAATGTCGTGCACCAAAGAAGGAAAAGAAGAAAAGTCAAGCAAACATGATTGAGAAGAATGATGAAATAGACGATTTATGTGCCATGCTTTCAGAATGCAACCTTGTCAGAAATCCTAGACAATGGTGGATTGATTCGGGGGCAACTCGTCATGTTTGTGCTAACAAGGAGTTGTTTACTTCTTATGCTCCCGCTGGACCCAACGAGACAGTTTTTATGGCAATTTTCTCTACTGCAAAATTGAAGGAACGGGCAAGATAGCTTTGAAGATGACTTCTGGCAAGATTGTGACACTAAATGATGTTCTTCATGTTCCTGAAATGCGGAAGAATTTAGTCTCAACATCACTTCTAGTCAAGAATGGCTTTAAGTGTGTTTTTCCGACAAGGTTGTAGTTAGTTAGAATGAAATGTATGTAGGAAAAGGTTACCTGACTGAGGGCCTTTTCAAACTCAATTTAATTGCCATTGATATGAATAAAATTTTAGCTTCTTCTTACTTGTTTGAGTCAAATAATTTATGGCATGAACGTTTAGGCCACGTCAACTTCAAAACTTTGCTAGACATAATTAATTTGGAAGTATTTCCTAAGTTTGAATGCAATAACTCAAAATGTCAAATATGTGTGGAATCAAAGTATGTTAAGCATCCTTATAAGTCAATTGAAAAGAATTCAAATCCTTTAGACTTAATTCACACAGATATTTGCGACATGAAGTCAATACCATCTCGCTGTGGGAAAAAGTATTTCATAACTTTCATTGACGACAATACTAGATATTGCTATATTTACTTACTTAATAGTAAAGATGAAGCAATTGATGCATTCAAGCAATACAAAAATGAATTTGAAATGAAACTAAACAAAAAGATCAAAATGATAAGAAGTGATAAGGGCGACGAATAAATATGTTTGGAAAATGGCATTATTTACCAAACAACTGCCCCTTACTCACCGCAATCTAACGGAATTGCGGAAAGAAAGAATAGAACGTTAAAGGAGATGATGTATGCCTTGTTAATAAGTTCTGAAAACCTCAGAACTTGTGGGGCGAAGCTATTCTTACAGCTATCCGAATACTGAATCGATTTCCCCATATCAAAACGCAATCCATTCCATATGAAAAATGGAAAGGAAGGAAACCCAACTTAAAATATTTTAAAGTTTGAGGGTGTTTGGCTAAAGTGCAAGTTTCTAAACCCAAAAGGGTAAAAATTGGACCAAAAACCGTTGATTACGTTTTTGTAGGATATGTGATGATAGTCTATAATTACGTATTTTAGTCGATTATTACACTCTAATTTACTGCACTTTAGTTGAGTTGCGCTTTAATCGCTAGTGTTTTGTACTAATTGTATGTTTTATGCCTTGTAGGAGTGATTTCGAGCTGTATAGATGTTATGGAATGAATTCAAATGATTTGGAGATTTGAAGTCTGAGTAAAAGCCCAAAGAATTAAGCCAGGATCGTGTTCATGGGTCAAATTTGATAGTTAAGAACAAATGAAGACTCGAGTAGGCATATTGCGCACTGTCTAGTAAAATAGACATAACTCTTTGCTCCGAACTCCATTTGGGCTATATAATATATGGTTGTAAAGCTAACCCAAAGGGCTACAACTTTCAAGGCATAACAAAGATTGAACTTTTCCCGATGATGGATCTATTAGATAATTTTCTTGAGGGATTTAAGTCTGAAGAAAAAAAAAGGACAAAAAGATTTTCTTTGTAGGTAGTGTAGTAATTCCCCCTTGGTTTTTCTTTGTGCCGCGGCTCTTTTCCAAGGGTTTTATTTGAACCGGGTGTAGTTAGTTTTTTTTTTAGGAGCAAGAGCCGTTGTGTTGTGTTTTGAAATGAAGCAATATCTCTTGATTTTGGTATGCCTTGAGAATAGTGAGTACTCTAGTTGTGACGCTTAGGCTCAATTTTTTACTCTTGTATAAGTACCTAAAATTGTATGACCTTAACTTTGCTTAACTGCTTTGACTAGAGTGTCTTGCTGAAACCAATCCTGAGTGAGTTATGTGCCATGTGTGTGTGAGGTTTGGGTGTTATTCTGTGCATTGCATTTGATGCCTAGAACTTGACCTGTGTATTTGCAAAGCAAAATAGTAGTTTTGTTCAGTCTTGGAAGTGATATAGGCGTTTCTTTATTGAGCCAGATATGTATACTTTACCCGCCTAATCGTTATGTATCGTAGTTAACCCCTTTGAGCTTGTAATCCTGTTTCTTTGGCAACCACATTACAAGCCTTACCCATTTGTTTGAATTAACCATCAATTTGAACCATTGTAACCTCTCATGAGCACTTGAATTATTTATGAACTGTGTAAAAGTTAAAGTGTGGGGTGGCTGGTTTGGCTTTTGAGTGGAACTAATGAAATAAGGAGAAAGGAGCACTGTTTTGACCAAGTAAGAGCCACTTGAATTGACAAAAAAAAGTGTCTTGCTGTGGAAAAAAAAAGTATTCCTTGATAAGTGGTGACTCTTGATGTAATTGTGTTTAAAGAAGTATGGGTTAATATACATTGAGGTGAAAGTGGAGTTTGGTTTTACATAAGTATGTGGTTTGAATGTTAAAGTATATGTATTAAAGTGCTTAGGGAGGTGTAGTCACTCTTATATCTAAATGTATCATACCCGTCCCGCAGCCTACATTACAACTAAATAAAGTCCTACTTGATCCTAAACTAAATAAGCTCGATTAGTAGAGTAGTACACTACGGGCAAGCCTAAAGTGCATCTTTTGTGGCATATGAATGTTATTTCTGAGAGTGAGTGAATTCTTTCTATCTTGAGTTCCTAAGTGTTCTTAAATTTTATTGTGTGGAACTACTCTCTTTTGTTGTGTGAGGGCACTTGATTCATGAAGAAAAGGTAATGTCAGTGACCTCTATGTTAGAGTAAGTGGGTGACTTGTGAATAATGCGTGGTACTTGCGAGTCAAATCTTGACGTGAAGATCTTACGCTTTAGTGCTTAGTCTATTTTAAGTATTCTTGGTGTGACGAGTTAGGAGAATTGTTCAAAAAGGTCGTATCTATATAAAGTGTAGTTTGATTTCTCAAGGACGAGCAATGGTTTAAGTGTTGGGTGTTGATGATAGGCAATAATTACATATTTTAGTCAATTATTACACTCTAATTTACTGCACTTTAGTTGAGTTTGTGCTTTAATCGCTAGTGTTTCGCACTAATTGTAAGTTTTATGCCTTGTAGGAGTGATTCCGAGCTATATAGAAGTTATGGAATGAATTCAAGTGATTTGGAGCTTTGAAGTCTGAGTAAAAGCCCAAGGAATTAAGTCAGGATCGTGTTGGGTCAAATTTGATAGTTAACAACAAACGAAGACTCGAGTAGGCATATTGCGCACTGTCTAGTAAAATAGACATAACTCTTTGCTACGAACTCCATTTGGGCTATATAATATATGGTTGGAAAGCTAACTCAAAGGGCTACAACTATCAAGACAACAAAGATTGGACTTTTCCCGACAATGGATCTATTAGACAATTTTCTTGAGGGATTTAAGTCTAAAGAAAAAAAAGGACAAAAAGATTTTCTTTGTAGGTAGTGTAATAATTCTCCCTTGGTTTTTCTTTGTGTTGCGGTTCTTTTCCAAGGTTTTATTTGAACCGGGTGTAGTTAGTTTTTTTTGGGGGAGCAGGAGCCATTGTGTTGTGTTTTGAAATGAAGCAATATCTCTTGACTTTGTTATGCCTTGAGAATAGTGAGTACTCTGGTTGTGATGCTTAGGCTCAATTTTTGACTCTTGTATATGTACCTTAAATTGTATGATATTCACTTTGCTTAACTGCTTTGACTAGAGTGTCTTGATGAAACCAATCCTGAGTGAGTTATGTGCCATGTGTGTGTGAGGTTTGGGTGTTATTCTGTGCATTGCATTTGATTCCTAGAACTTGCCCCGTGTGTTTGCAAAGCGAAATAGTAGTTTTGTTCAGTCTTGGAAGTGATATAGGCGTTTCTTTGTTGAGCCAGATATGTATATTTTACCCCGTCTAATTGTTATGTATCGTAATTAACCCATTTGAGCCTGTAATCTTGTTTCTTTGGCAACCACATTACAAGCCTTACCCATTTGTTTGAATTAACCATCTATTTGAACCATTGTAACCTCTCATGAGCACTTGAATTGTTTATGAACTGTGTAAAAGTTAAAGTGTGGGGTGACTGATTTGGCTTTTGAGTGGAACTAATGAAATAAGAGCATTGTTTTGAACAAGTAAGAGCCACTTGAATTGGAAAAAAAATAGTTGTATTGCTGTGAAAAAAAAGTATTCCTTGATAAGTGGTGACTCTTGATGTAATTGTGCTTAAAGAAGTATGGGGTAATATACATTGAGGTGAAAGTGGAGTTTGGTTTGACATAAGTATGTGGTTTGAATGTTAAAATATATGTATTAAAGTGCTTAGGGAGGTGTAGTCACTCTTATATCTAAATGTATCTTACTCGTCCCGCAGCCTACATTACAACTAAATAAAGTCCTACTTGATCCTAGAGTGAATGAGCTTGATTAGTAGAGTAGTACACTACGGGCAAGCCTATGGTGCATCATTTGTTGCATATGAATTCTGAGAGTGAGTGAATTCTTTTTATCTTGAGTTCCTAAGTGTTCTTATATTTTATTGTGTGGAATTACTCTCTTTTGTTGTGTGAGGGCACTTGATTCATGAAGGAGAGATAATGTCAGTGGCCTCTATGTTAGAGTAAGTGGGTGAGTTATGAATAATGCGTGGTACTTGCGAGTCAAATCTTGAGGTGAAGATGTTACGCTTTTGTGCTTAGTCTATTTTAAGTATTCTTGGTGTGACGAGTTAGGAGAATTGTTCAAAAAGGTCGTGTCTATATAAAGTGTAGTTTGATTGCTCGAGGACGAGCAATGGTTTAAGTATGGGGTGTTGATGATAGGCTATAATTACGAATTTTAGTCGATTATTACACTCTTATTTACTGCACTTTAGTTGAGTTTGCGCTTTAATCTCTAGTGTTTTGCACTAATTGTATGTTTTATGCCTCGTAGGAGTGATTCCGAGCTATATAGATGTTATGAAATGAATTCAAGTGATTTTGAGCTTTGAAGTCTGAGTAAAATCCCAAGGAATTAAGCTGGGATCATGTTCAGGGGTCAAATTTTATAGTCAAGAACAAACGAAGACTCGAGTAGGTATATTGCGCACTGTCTAGTAAAATAGACATAACTCTTTGCTCCGAAATCCATTTGGGCTATATAATATATGGTTGGACAGCTAACTCCACGGGCTACAGCTTTTGTGTTTTACTTTTTTCCAAATTCCAAATGGAAAAGGGTGAACAATGCGGTCAAAACCGCGACAGCAGACCTGGATGCGGACTGAGGCAGTGCACTGGGAAAATACCGCGACCGCGAGCGTCCAGACCTGAAAAATTGTCCTTTTTCGCGTAGGAGAAGGTATAATTGTTTGGGCCCGACCCTAATTGGTATATATACATGGACAAATGGTATTTCAAGGGGGGGGGGGGGTTGGACATACTTTTGACATAATTTAGACCTAAGGAGGCTAAGGAGGCGGGAGATTCGACTTAAGGAGGCAAAAACACACTGGGAGCAAGGCGGAGAATTCTTCCACGAGTTTTTCACTTTCTTTTTCCTATTTCCTTTATTGGTTATGAATTCTAGTATTTTATTTTTGCATACTATTATGAATAGCTAATTTGTTATCTAGAGTTTCGATAGAACCTTTTGTAGGATGAATTTTTGTTATATTTTTATATAATTAAGCCGTTGAATTCTCTACTTGTTCAACTACGTGTTTGTTGTTGTTGATTGAATGGCCATCAATTGACTCTGTCTATTTAGTATGTACTGCTCGATAGAGAGTACATATTTAGGTAGTTGTTGAACAACGTCACTCCTAACGTATGTGAGAAATCAATACAGTGGGTTTAAAGGTAGGTTTAGAAATAACAAAGCCTTGACGTGGTCATAATGAGCGGTTAGATAAAGCAACTAGCGTAGTTCGAGAGAATATGTCTAGTAAATTATTGTAGTTGCTTGAGAGAGAATTACGACACCTAAAGTGGTCGCGATCAGTAGAGAATACATATACGAAATTGTAGGGAACATAGCGGGAAGGATTCCAACATTTGGGGAGATCATAACTCTAGACCTCCTAAATTTAATCTCCAACCCTTAGTATCTTTAGTTGTTAATTTGCTGCTTTAGTTTCTTAGTTAATTAGTTAGATATAAGAATCTTAATCTTTATAACTTAAAAGTTATTCGAGCTTGTCCTCTTGGTGATATTAAACAGATATAGCAAAGCCTTAGTTCTCTGTGGGATTCGACTCCGAAATTTTAGACCGGATTATATTTGCAGCGATCGCTTATCCTTTTTAGGACTAGAGTTGGGCGTGATCAAATTTTGGCGTCGTTGCTGGGAGAAATTTTTTCATATCAAATATAATCAAAATTTGATCACGCCCAACTCTAGTCCTAAAAAGGATAAGCGGTCGCTGCAAATATAATCCGGTCTAAAAGTCCGGAGTCGAATCCCACAGAGAACTAAGGCTTAGCTATATCTGTTTAATATCACTAAGAAGACAAGTTTGAATTTTTTTATAAATTATAAAGATTGAGATTTATATTTCTAAATAATTAACTAGCAAATACTACAAAGCGATAAAATTATCAACTAACGAGACAAAGGGTTGGATCCTAAATTAAGGAGGTCTAGAGTTATGATTTCCCCAATTGTTGGAATCCTTCTAGCTATGTTCCCTACAATTTCGCCAATGTATTCTCTACTGATCGTGAGCACTTTAGGTGCCGTAAGTCTCTCTCGAGCAACTACAATAATTTACTAGACATATTCTCTCGAACTACGCTAGTTGGCTTTATCTAACCGCTCATTATGACCACGTCAAGGCTTTGTTATTTCTAAACCTGCCTTTAAACCCACTGTATTGATTTCTCACATACGTTAGGAGTGACGTTGTTCAACAACTACCTAAATATGTACTCTCTCTCGAGCACTACACACTAAATAGGCACAGTCAATTGATGACCATTTAATCAACAAAAATAAACACGTAGTTGAACAAGTAGAGAAATCCAACGGATCAATTATATAAAAATATAACAAGAATTTATCCTATAAAAGGTTCCATCAAAACCCTAGATAACAAATTAGCTATTCATAATAGTATGTAAAACTACAATACTAAAAGTCATAACCAACAATGAAAAAATAGGAAGAGGAAGGAAAAACTCGTAGAAAAATTCCCCGCCTTGCTCCTATTGTGTCTCTGCCTCCTTAGGTCGAATCTGTGTCAAAAGCGTGTCCAACCTCCTCAAATTACCGTTTTTCCATGTATATATACCAAGTAGGGTTGGGCCCAAACAATTATACCTTCTCCTACATGAAAAAGGACAATTTTCCAGGTCTGGACGCTCGCGGTCCGGGCGCGGTATTTTCCCAGTGCACTGCCTCAGTCCGCGTCCAGGTCCGCTGTCGCGGTTTCGACCGCGTTTTTCACCCTGTATCGTTTAGAATTTGGGAAAACATAAAACACGAAAGTTGTAGCGCTTTGAGTTATCTTTCCAAATGTATATTATATATCCCAAATGGAGTTTGGAAAAAAGAGTTATATCTATTTTACTAGATAGTGCGCAATATGCCTACTCGAGTTTTCGTTTGTTCTTAACTATCAAATTTGACCCCTGAACACGATCCCGGTTTAATTCCTTGGGCTTTTACTCAGACTTCAAAACTCCAAATCACTTGAATTCATTCCATAACATCTATATAGCTCGAAATCACTCCTACAAGGCATAAAACACACAATTAGTGCAAAACACTAGGGATTAAAGCGCAAACTCAACTAAAGTGCAGTAAATTAGAGTGTAATAATCGACAAAAATAAGTAATTATAGCCTATCATCAATATGCAACAAATAGTAAGGCATATCGTTTTCTGGTTCATAAATTAGAAAATCCCGACATTCATATTAATACGGTAATTGAATCGGATAATGCTGAATTCTTTGAGAATATTTATCCGTATAAATATAATATGAGTAGTCTAATGAAAAATGTAAGCGACCTTGGGAAGAAGCAAAGGAAAGTACGTTTGATGAGGAAAATCCAAGACGTAGTAAACATCAAAGGACAGCTGCTCCCTTTGGACCAGATTTTCTGGCATTCTTATTGGAAATGAGCCTCAAACGTTCAAAGAAGCAATGTCTTCCTCGGAAGCACAATATTGGAAAGAGGCAGTCAGTAGTGAGATAGAATCCATATTAAGTAATCATACTTGGGAATTGGTTGATCTTCCTCTGGGAAATAAACCTTTGGGTTCTAAATGGATTTTCGAGAGGAAAATGAAATCTGATGGTACTATTGACAAATATAAGGCAAGATTAGTTGTTAAAAGTTTAGACAACGAGAAGTTCTTGATTACTTTGACACATACTTGCCGGTAACAAGGATTACATCTATCTGGGTGTTAATAGCGTTAGCCGCCGTGTATGGCCTTCAACTCCTTCAGATGGATGTAAAGACGGCCTTTTTAAATGGAGATTTAGCGGAAGAAATCTATATGGAACAACCTTAAGGGTTTGTAGTTCCCAAAAAAGAAAAGAAGGTGTGTCGACTTGTTTGGTCACTTTACGGAATAAAACAAGCACCAAAACAATGGCATGCGAAATTTGACCAAACAATATTGTCAAATGGTTTTAAGATCAATGAGTGAGACAAATGTGTTTACATTAAGAATACTCCAAATTAAATAGTCATTGTTTGTTTATATGTGGATGATATGTTGATAATGAGTAACGACATTGCTAACATAAATGCTACTAAGCGCATACTTACTAGTAAGTTTGATATGAAAGACTTATGAGTTGCCGATTTAATTTTGGGAATTAAGATTCTACAGACTTCTCAAGGTCTAGCTTTGTCTCAATCTCATTATATTAAAATGGTTCTTGAAAATTTCAAATATTTGGACTTTAAAGAAGAAAAAACGCCAATTGATTTAAACCATACTCTTGTAAAGAACAAAGGTCAAAGCAAATCTCAATTGGAATATGCTCGAGTGTTGGGAAGTTTGATGTACATTATGAATTGTACACGACCTGACATAGCTTGTGCGATAAGTAAGCTTAGTCGATACATAAGTTATCCCAACCAAGCTCATTGGATAGCAATGAAACAAGTTTTGGATATTTGAAATATACCCAAGATTATGCATTGCATTACAATAATTATCCCGCAGATGTTGAGGGATATAGTGATGCAAATTGGATCACCGGATCAACGGAATCAAAATCCACAAGTGGATACGTTTTTACCATTGGTGGAGGAGCAGTGTCTTGGAAGTCGTCCAAACAGACATGCATCGCCCGCTCTACAATGGAGTCTGAATTTATAGCTTTAGACAAGGCCGGAGAAGAAGCTGGATGGTTCCAGAATTTCTTAGAAGACATTCCATTTTGGCCCAAACCTATGGCACCTATATGCATACATTGCGACAGTCAAGCAGCAATAGGAAGGGCTGGGAGCGTTATGTATAACGGAAAATCTCGTCACATTCGACGAAGGCATAATACCGTTAGACAACTACTCTCTAGTGGAATTATCACAATTGACTATGTAAAGTCAAAAGATAATGTATCGGATCCGCTTACAAAAGGCCTACCTAAAAAGGCGGTTGAGAAGTCATCAAAGGGAATGGGACTATGGCCGAGGACAAGTCACTATGGCGGTAAGACTGGAGATCCCGAGATCTAGGTTCAAGGAGATCAAACAAAGTCATTAGTGACGGTTCAACATTGTCAAATAAAATTTTGGTCCATTCTCATAATGAAGACAATGTTCAGTACCAAGGATAAAGCGTTAGGACTTTTTAATGGTTTCTAAGTTTGATACGGGGTACATCAAATAGTGTATCTACGGGATAACACGTTTAGGAATCACCTATATGAGTGTGAAGTGTAAGCCGCTTCAAGGAGAATGTTGTAAGGCCAGTTCTCTACGCACTTATGAAACCAGGCGATGTTCATCGCTGAAACGAACACAACAATGAGAACCAAAGACGGTTAAGAGTTGCTTGTGTGACATATGGCTATCTAGGTATACACCAAAGTTCGACGGTTCAAAGATATCAAATCTACCGATTGATCGAGTATATCTGACATATGTTCACTACGGAAAGTTCAAAGTGAAACCTACTTATCCATATGCGATTAATCCTTACTTGCGAATCACTCACAGTTTTTCATGCATATTTGTTTCGGATAGCCATTCGTCATTCATGTGGGGGATTGTTGGGTTTTGTTATTAATAACAAAAGAGGTGTGAATGGAAAACGGTGGGAAAAGAAATGGAGGGAAGTAAAATTTTGAATTAGTTCACTTTACTAATGCACTTTGTCCCTCATTGGAAGAAGGAAAGAAAATCTTTGTGTATATATAGAGAAGCTCATCTTCTAGCTCTTAATGAGTTAAGAAGAAGTGGTGCCTCGCGCTGTTGTCGTCGTCGCTCACTCGGCTCGGCTTCGGCTAGGGAGGCTTAGCCTCATTTTCCACCACCAAAGAATCTGAAATCTCTCCCCTCAATCTTCTGCATTCTGCTTGGTTTTTCAAAAACAAAACATAAGCATTTTGTGTGATTTGCTCCGCCATTTGAGTTCACAGAAATTCTGTGATTCGAAGTGCCACTATCACAGAATAGTTATTCCGTTCTATCCTGGGAGGAATTAATCCGCAACCTTAGGCATTGTGAGGGGATTAAATTGCTTAAGGAAATACAAGAAACTTGTAGGCTCGAAATTTTTTCTGCTTTTTTTTTAAACTAATATTTGTTGATTTACTGGTTTTGAATACAGACTATAACATATTATACTGCTTGATCATGCCAGACACAGATCCAAATTAGGTTACATTTGAATGAGTTTATGTTATGTACAATATTTAAATGAAAATATACTATCATATCCGTAATAACAGGTAATTAACTTGCTTTATTTTCAAGATTGCAATTCTCATTTTTATTATTGATTTATCAATACCTTTTAGCGGACACGTATAACTTATCATGTGAAACAATATTAGAAAACTAAAATAAGAGAGTGAATTGAGATATTTGAAGGACTTCAAAATTTCTGCTTATGGACAGATAAACCCTTGTTTTCTTTATTTAACTTGAGAATCACAATATTTAAATCGATATTTATCTGTTTACACCGTCTCCAAAATGTTTACCTTATCAAAACCAAACAAGGAGAAATAATAGCAACAAATTAAAATAAAAGAATGGAGAGAGATCATATGAGTCGTTGTTCGTGGCTCGAAATCCAGTGTTACAGATCCCCAAACATAAATACATAATCTCCACTGTTGTAAATTTAGGGTTGGTAAATGGGCGGGGTGGATTGAATTTAGACGGATCAAGTTCATTGCCCAATCCAGTCCTAAGTGTACTTGGGTTAAGATAGGCTAGGTCAATATGGGCTAAACAATGAGTCATAGCTCAACCCCTCCAACTTTACTCATGTTTCAAAACCATGCTCATCTTGCATCAACAAAGCCTTTTACCTTTTATACACCTATGCATAAAAGATAAATAAATACTATTAATATTTTGAGAATCAAAATATATTTTATTAAATAACAAATTAGTATTTAAAATGTGTAAGTTGAAAATATTTTGTGTGTGGGGAGTTGGGGTGGGTGGGTGGTGCAGAAACGAAAAAAACAGTAAACATAAAATTGAAAATATAAGAAAAAGGTTAAAAAAAAAAATTAGGGGGGTTAGGGGGGGGGGGGGTAGGGGTTGGTTTAGGTAGTTGGGGAGTATGGGTAGGTGACTAGAAAAACGAGAAAACAGAAAATAAAAAATTGAAAAAAAAAAAGGTACAAAAAATTGAGGGAGTTTGTGGGCGGAGGGGTAGAAAAACGAAAAATTGAAAATTGAAAATACAAAAAAAAAAAAAAGTAAAATTGGGCAACTAAATAAATTTCTAGATAAATTGAGTTGTGATCCCTTTAATTTGGGTGAGTTTCATGGGTTGTATTTGAGCTACTTTATAGGTGAGAATAGGTTATAAAAAATAATGGGTTAATTTGGGCTCAGCCCAAATAGATCTATGAGCTAAAATGTCTGTAGCCAACCCATTAATCTCTGGACAGGTTGGATGTGTGTCGGCTCAAATTGCCACCCGTAGTTGTAATCAAACACAAAATTGTTAGAAACACATAGTTCAAATTTCTACTTGATCCTACGATTAGAACAAGTTTCACTTGTCTGATCTCTTCTATTTATTAAGTGATTATTCAGCTTGAGGCCTTTAGCTTGATTCAATCTAGCAGACTTTCGTGCATAAATTAGCTAAAACTTTCAGTCTAGTCTAGACCAGTCTGGTTAAAATCTTGTTTGGGATTAGCTCATGATCAGTAAATTGGAGTTATATTTGTCAAAGTTGGTTAAAAGATATTAAACACCATATTATTCGACCCGTACGTACGTTGAAACTGTTTGTATCTTGAAACTGCCATATTCATAAGCAAGCATGGGTTCATGACCAGAGACCGAAGACGGATCTAGAATTTTAAATTTATGGGTTCCTACACAAATCTTAAATTAAAATACAATAATAACTGGATTAACGGACTGGGTTCCAAGCTAAATATTCTTATATATTTAATAAATTTTTAATATAAATACCGGATCTAGACAAAAGTTATTGGGTTCACGGGAACCCGTATCTAACTCAGTGGATCCGCCCCTGTTCATGACGGACGCAATTTAAAGTTGCACCAACCAATTGCACGCTTCGAAGTACAAGAATAACCCAGTCAAATCTCACTAATGGGATATGGGACACGCTTCGAAGTGATAATTTTATTTATATAAAAGGTGAGAGGTTGGATCATGGGCGAAGCCACGTTTAGCAAAGGGTGGTCAACTGACCACCCTTCGCCGAAAAATTACGAAAAATTACACTGTGTATATAAGTAAAATATTGATTTTAGATATATAAAACCTATATTGAACACCCTTTGTCGGAATTTTGTTTCTACTTCTTTCAAGTTTGAACACCCTTGAAAACATTTTTGGCTTCGCCACTGGGTTGGATTGGATCACCCGGCCATGCTTAACTGGCGGCTAAAGCATTTTATACTATTTCTTTTTTATTTGGCCATATATATTTGGACAAAATATAAATAGAAAATCTCATTGCGTGCGTACTCTTCCGCCCAAACATCTAACCACCCATTCCTGAAAAAACAGCTAAAAATAGGAAAAGATGATATATTTATCTATTTTTAGATTCCGTTGTACGTCCTTAAGTTAAGAATTGATGGCAAAAAGTTGGATTGGAACAAAATACAAGTTAATTCTAATACTGGGTTAAAGTACAATATTCGGTAGCATATAACAATTCGCGAATTTGTTATTGACCATGTGCTAGAGCATTTCAATGTACTTACTCGTTGTAGCTAACAGAAAAAGGAAACAAAGACAATATAACTAACTCCACGTGTGTTCTAAAGAAAAATAATACTTTGAATAATATCGTCTTCTCCATGCTCTCAGCTCACGTTAGCTAAACGTGCGCCGAGTGTGTCTGCCATGGCTAGGGGGCGAGGTAGAGGAAGAGGAAGGCCAAAGAAGGTCCCTAAGACACCGATCTCGACTATTAGAAACTTAATTAGTACCAATTCGAAAGGTGAACAGCGAAGCCAAGTCATGCAAACACTAGATCAGCGTGAAGGAGTAGAAGCAGAAAAAGATGAAGATAGTCCATTGACTAGCTTGGAGGTTAGTAGGAAGCTGACTCTAGGCACATCAACTCAATCTAAGCAAAGTGAGACTACCAGTACCGCTATAGCTGCTGGGAATTTCAATGGAACAGTAGCTGATTTGACAATTAAGGACATGCAGAAGAATCTAAGCACAGAGGCAACTACAGAACAAAGAGAAGCTGCTATTGAAACTCGAGAACATGTGAATCTAGAGGCTAAAGAGGGAAACCATGTAGATCGAAGAGAAGAACCAAAAAAGTGGTCCAACTTGTTCCAACAGAATCGAGTTGCAACTCATGGAATGGCTCTTAGATATGTCCCTCCTTAGATTATAGAAGGGCAAACTGTGGTACAACTTGAGATGCAGGATGTGAAGGAAGCTGAAGAAAAATGGAGTGTTGCGATGATAGCCTATATTGTGGGTGAAAATCCGGGCTATAATGCTATGCAAAGGTACATTACTCAACATTGGCTTGATGTAGCTGAACCAGATCTATTTCATCATGAGGATGGATATTATGTGATAAAATTCCAAAACCTAGCTGATATGCATAGAATATTTTATGCTGGACCTCACACCTTCAGAAATAAGCCAATAATTCTTAAGCCCTGGACTCCAGATTTTGATCTAAGTATGGAATTCCTAACTGATATACCTCTGTGGGTAATTTTCCCCAAATTGCCAATGAGTTGATGGGGAAATGAAGCACTGAGTAAAACTGCCAGTGCTATTGGAAAACCTTTATTTGCTGATGAATGTACTACCAAGCAAACACGAATTTCATATGCTAGGATGCTGATTGAAGTAAATGTGACTAGAGCTATGCCGACAGAGATTATGGTGAGGGATCCTAGAGGGAGAATTTTTCAGCAGGATCTAATATATGAGTGGAAACCAATGTATTGTGACAAATGCCAAGCTATTGGCCATGTCTGCTCTACTCACCAAGAGCCTAAAGAGCAAAAGGAGGTTCAACCAAAGAGGAGAAGAGAACCAAAGAAAGTCACTTATGAATGGAGAACTAAAGGGCTAGTCATAAATGCTACAAATAATTCAGAACCTGGGCACACAGAAGCAGCTGGTATTGAGGTACCTAAGGCAGCTGGGGTGACAAAATCAAATGAAATTGCCAAGGAAAGGCCTCAGCAATATCCAACAGAGCAGTCACAACAAGAAAGTCAGCACCAGTTGGCTAGAGATGCAGAGGGTTATAGAGTTGAAGCAATTGATAAGGGCAAGAAACAAGTATTAGATTTCAACCTTGAAAACTTTCCTACATTAACTCCTTTAGCTAGTAGAGGCAGTCTGAAAAGTGGAATAGCAGGTGCTAGTGGAAGCTCTAACCTACCCCATGATAGAGGTGGGGGATCTAAACTCAATCAATGAGGTGGTTAATCTGGAATGTTAGGGGCATTAATAAGTGGCACAAGAGGAAGGAACTGAAAAACTATCTAAAAAATAAAAACATTAGTTTAGCTGGGATCATTGAAATAAGAGTAAAGGAGCACAATGCCAGAAGTGCCAGCCATCATATAGCCCCTAGGTGGGAGATATTCAACGACTATAATGCTGCAATTAATGGAAGAATATGGTTATTATGGGATACTAATTACTACTCAGTCAGGGTGATTAAAGCAGAGGCACAGGTACTACATTGTACTGTCACAAATATCAGAAATGATCATGAATATGCAGTGTCCATAGTGTATGGTTTTAATACAGTTGAACAAAGGAAACTGTTATGGGATAACTTGAAAGAGATAGAGCAAATGACATCCATACAATGGGTGATTGGGGGAGACTTCAATGCTGTTTTGCAACTACAAGGTAGAATGTATGGAAATCCAGTTACTAAGGCTGAGACTCAAGATTTCAGCAAATGTATCCAAGACTTGAAACTTAGTGAATTGGCTTGGGAGGGTGATTATTATACTTGGTCCAACAAGCAAGGTGGTGGTGACAGGATATGGAGCAGAATTGATAGGATGTTTGGTAATTATGAATGGATGATGCAATGGGGTCATATATCCACTGTGTATGAACTACCATTTATCTCTGATCATGCTCCTATGATACTAACCTTCAATGATCAGCACAGAAGCAGGAAAATCCCTTTCAAATTTTTCAATATCTGGGTTGATCATGAGAGGTTCAACTATGAAGTGCAGCAAATTTGGAAGCAAAGTTTTCACAGGCAGAAGATGCAGAATGTGTGGAAGAAATTAAAAGCACTAAGGCCAGTACTGAGGAAACTGAATGTGGAGGAGTTTAAGTTCATTAGGCAAAAGATAGAGATAGCCAGAATTGAACTTGAACAGGTCCAAAAAAGCATAGACACAAGTAGCTCCTCTGAGCTGCTACTACAAGAAAAGGAATTGATTCAGAATTTGGAAAAATGGGATCTGATAGAAGACGGAGCTTTGAAACAAAAAGCCAGAGCAAAATGAATACAACTAGGTGACTCTAATACTAAATATTTCTCAGTTGTGATGAAAGAGAGGATCCAAAGAAAGCAAATAGTGGAGTTGCAGTCCAGCACTGGCAGCAGGATTACTGATTCAGAAAGCATCCAAAGGGAGATAGTAGAGTTTTATAAATCACTGATGGGTACTGCTACCCATTCACTCCCTGCTATAGACAAAAGGGTTATGTGTATGGGAACTAAACTTAATCAACAACAAAGGATTGAGTTAAGCAGAGAAGTGGCTCCAGAAGAGATCTATGAAGGATTGTGCTCTATTGACAATGACAAGGCTCCTGGTGTGGATGGTTATAATGCATATTTCTTCAAGAAAGCATGGCATGTTATTAAAGATGAAGTCACTGCAGCTGTTATGGAGTTTTTTAGCACTGGAAATCTGTATAGAGCTATAAATTGCACAGCCATAACCTTGGTCCCTAAGGTGTCTAAGCCTAAAACTGTGAAGGAGTTCAGAACTATAGCATGTTGTACTGTCCTCTACAAAATGATATCCAAGGTTCTAGCAGCAAGAATGCAAGGCATCATTAGTACAATTATTAATGAAGCACAAGCAGGTTTATACCTGGGAGAAAGCTAGCAGACAATATCCTTTTGGCTCATGAACTGGTGAAGGCCTATACTAGGAAGAATATATCTCCTACGTGCATGATAAAGATAGATCTACAGAAAGCCTATGATTCTGTGGAGTGGCCTTATATGAAGCAAGTTATGAAAGAACTAGGATTCCCTTAACTATTCATATCTTGGGTTATGGAATGTGTTCAGACAGTTAACTACTCTATTGTAGTTAATGGGGAACTAACTAAGCCCTTTAATGCTGCTAAAGGATTGAGGCAGGGAGATCCCATGTCTCCATTTTTGTTTGCCATAGCAATGGAGTATCTGAGTAGGAACTTGGCAAGTCTGAAGCGGGAGAGGGACTTTAAGTATCACCCTATATGTGCAAAGCTTGGGATTACTCATCTAAGCTTTGCAGATGATTTATTACTATTTGCCAAAGGGGATCTAAAAACAGTACAAGTGATGCAACAAAAATTCTACCAATTCACTCAGGTTTCAGGTCTACAAGCAAATCTTAGTAAGAGTGAAGCTTACTTTGGAGGGGTTCCTTTGGTAGACAAACAAAAAATTCTACAGCTGCTGGGGCTCTCAAATGGTGAACTTCCTTTTAAATATTTAGGGGTACCTTTATCTACAAAGAAACTAAGTATAATGCAGCGGCAACCACTTATTGACAAAATGACTACAAGGATTACTTCTTGGACTGCTAAGACTCTATCTTATGCAGGAAGAGTCCAGTTATTCCAAAGTGTTTTGTTTGGAATTCAGGCTTTCTGGGCACAATTATTCATTCTTCCAACAAAAGTGATCAAGATTGTAGAGGGGATATGAAGGTCTTATATTTGGTCTGGTACAACTGAAATAACAAGGAAGGCTTTACTTGCTTGGGATAGAGTATGCTTGCCAAAGGCAGGAGGTGGACTGAATATTGTTAACTTGAAGCTATGGAACAAAGCAGCCATTGCCAAACATTGTTGGGATTTAGCTCACAAGCAAGATAAGTTGTGGATACGCTGGATTCATACTTACTACATCAAGAACCAACAGATGAGTACAATGCCAACACCCCAACAAGCCTGTTGGATGGTAAAAAAGTGATAGAGGCACATGGAATTCTGGAAACTAGACAGTTTATGCAAACTCACAACAGAAGCCTGATCAGACAAATATACCTACATCTACTTGGTGACTATAGCAGGGTGGAATGGAAAACATTGATGTTCAATAATGCAGCAAGACCAAAGGCAAAATTCATAATGTGGCTGATGATGCATGGGAGATTGATGACTAATGACAGGATAGCTAACTGGAAGATCAATGTGGACACACAGTGTGTAATGTGCAGAAAAGAAGTGGAAACAAGAGATCATCTATTTGGGCGGTGTAAATTTACTCAACAAGTATGGATCAAAATGTGCAACTGGATGAAGAAGCAATTTCAGGGGTATACCAATTGGCAATAATTCAGCCAATGGTCTGTGATATGTGCCAAAGGGAAAACCCAACATGCTCAGGTCTTTAGAATGGTTTATGCAGAAGTCGCTTACCACATTTGGATGGAGAGAAACAGACGTATATTTGAACAAAAAAGCAGAATTTGGGAGCAGATTACAAAAGAGATAGCTTTTGTTGTTAGTGTTAGAGTCACTCCTAGAAATAAGTCATATGTGTATAGCTTATATTTCTAGGTAGTTGAGTATTCAATGTAAATGGATAGATAGCAAGCTGTGTTAGCTATGCTAAAGTTTTGTAATTACTACTTGGTGATTAATAAAATAAGTTAGTTACCAAAAAAAAAACTTCACGTGTTAGTTATTTATCAATGCTGAAGCACTGAAAACCCAATTAGAGCCACTAATAATAGAATGCTCTAATATTTATTTATTTTTGGTAAGAGTATGCTCTAATATTCCTTGTTTAATAAAGCATACTTTAAAACGTATTAGAGATAACATCTCTAAAGAATTGAATGGACTCCTTTATCTAATAAGTCGGAATTAAGTTCTTCCATTTTCACTCATTAATTAATTTCCAAAATAATTTTAGTATTTGAAAAGTACATAAAACATCTTTCAAGTACCCAAAAGAAAAAGATTAATATAACACACTGGAAATATCATGATTGACAAAAAGTTTATTTTAGCTTTGTAGGTAGAACATAATGTCCATATATACAGGGGCGGACCACCTTGCATCAAGTATGTTCAAATGAACCTGCTTTGTCGTAAAATTTTACTATTTAGATATGTGTATTTTATGTGAAAGCAGTAATATACAAAAAAAAAAAAAAATGAACCCACTTCACAAAATTAGAATTGATAGCTCTTGAAATTTATTTTTGGACATTTTTATATTTTGAAGTCATGGTAGTATATTAGAACAATTTAAGGGCAAGGAATACAAACATCTCTCATCAACTACACTCACTATTAGAAAACTGGAAAAACCTGTCCACAGAATACATGTTGGCCCAAGTGAAGGTTTGTTTTTGAAGATTGACAAAGGAAGCTCAGGCATGAACCAGGTCCATCCCTTGTGTGCATAGACACGGACAGATTCGAGCATGTGAGATGCACGCGAAGGAGATAATAGCTTCGTATCGTTGATATCTCCTTATCGAAAAGGTTGCATAAGTGATAAGGAGAAGGAGTCCTTGATCAAAGAGAACACTATCCAAGATAAAGGGAGGAGTTAGAAGTTGAGATCAGCTAGAACTCTTCCACCAAGGAAGAGTAGCATTAGAACCCTAGTAATTTCTTAATCTCTTAACTTTATATATTGTGGGATGTTCTCATTTTACAGGCATGCACAAACGCAGAAGTTAAACGTGAATTGAGAGCAAAATAGCAAGGCATGTTGCAAGCAGTTCGTGTGTAGTTCAAGTGTGCAAACCTGAAGCTACATGAACCAGATAGAAGAATCAGTTCCAAGAGTCTGTCTTTTATTCTAGTTCAATTGTAAAGGTGTTTTCATATTGTACCTTTCAGATTTATCTAGAGGCGAATGTAATAGGTACTTAGAGTATTCAAGTTAGAGTTAACTTGAAGTTGTCGCAACAGTTAGAGGATGTTTGCCACAACGGGATTAGAGTTAATCCTAGGTTTACAAAAGTGATTTGTAAATGCAGTTTTTCGCTCATTGATTTAGTGGAGAGTTTGGGAAAATCCTACTGAGAAGTAGGTCGTGGTTTTTTTACCTTTTGAGACAGGTGTTTTCCACGTAAAATACTTATGTTCTTTACTTTCTGCATTTACTAGTTCAGCAATAGTAGGTTAAGGAACACTTAGAAGAACCAAGTCCTTCCACAATCAGTTTAATCGAAAAAATTGGACACCACACAAATCATCCCCCCCCCCCCCCTTGTGTGGTATTGAAGTTAAAACATCAATTGGTACCAGAGCGGGTTATCCTTGAAGAGGCTAACACCTTAGGAGAAGATCAAGATGAGTGCACCACCTGGAAATTGAGAAGGACAATCCACTACTTGGCCACCACTCTTCAATGGCCAATACTACTCCTGGTGGAAAAACAAAATGAGAGACCACATCATAGGAGAGGACTATGAGCTATGGGACATTGTCACTGATGGTCCCCTGGCTACCATGAAGAAAAATGATAAAGGAGTAGATTTGCCAAAAACAAGAGTTGACTGCAATGCTGAGAACTTGAGGAAATGGGAGAAGAATGTTAAGGCCAAGAAATGGCTTGTGTGTGGACTTGGTCCAGACGAGTACAATAGAATTCAAGGCTGTACCACTGCTAAGGAAATTTGGGACACTTTGCAAGTGGCTCGTGAAGGAACACCTCAAGTGAAGAGGTCCAGAGGAACACTACTATATTCTCAATATGTACGCATCTCTCTTCACTGTTGAGGGGGATCACATTTGTGCGCTAGTAAATGGAGTAGACATTGTACTTGACGCTTCAGCATTGGCAAAGGTTCTTAAAATTCCATGTGAAGGAATGTCCTCAGTCAAAGGTGTCTGTGGTGTCAACTTTAGGAGAGCTATCATGAAAGATCAAGTTATTCAGTAGGGGGAACAGGTGCATAATAAGGTACTACTTCCTGAGTATCAGCTTCTTTTTGAATTGGTCAATATGGTGCTCTTACCTCGTTCTGAGAGGCGGTCTATTGCTACAAAATTAGATATGGTCTTAATGGAGGCGCTTGATGAGTTTGTCCCAATCAATCTACCAGTAATCATGATAGATCATATGCAAAAGGTGGCAAACTTTAAAGGTGGGAATCATGGGCTACCATATGGCTTTCTTCTCACTCAAGTGTTCAGATTTTGCAAGGTAGTAATCCCAGAGTGGGCACACGCAAGCAAACCTTCTCTAAAACCACTCTGGAAGAATATGAGTGCGTAGAAAGAGTTGGTGGAAGCATCTCGACCATTTCTCAGCTGATCAATGCTCAAAATGCAGCTTCTGAAGAGATCAGAAGGTTGAGGGCTCAAAATGCCATACTAGAAACTCAGCTTAGTCAAGCAGTTAAAGGACCCGATTTCGTTAATGAAGAAATCGCCCGCCTGACAAAGGAAAATGATAAGCTTCGCGCAAAATTGCTTGAAGAACAACTGTCTGCAAATGCCCGACTGGACCTGGTTCTCAAAACCCTTGCTGCCTCCTCTTCCAAGCCTCTCTCTTCTAGTGCCCCCTAGGATCCTCTCAGTGGCCAACTATCTTTTGCTCTAATGTTTTGTGGTTGTTGTTTTCTTTTTGTTTGCCTTTTTGTCATGGAATGCTGGATTTCACCATTACTAGTCCTATTTTGCTCCGTGCATTGTTAATATTAATGAAACAGCTCCTCTTTTTGCCTGTACAAGCTATTCTCCTATGGCTTCTCTTTTCTGTCATGTTGTGTGCACATATGTAGCATGAGTCGGCTGTGTTAGACTTCTTTATGCTGATTGCCTGCTTGTGTATCTTTTTAATGATGCCAAAAGGGGGAAAAGGCAAGGGGAACTTGTGTAGAAACTTGATGCAAATATGAGGGATCTGATTAAGTGTAGAAACTTGATGCAAATATAGGGGATCTGATTAAGGGGGAATCAAAAGCAAAAGGTCAGGGGGAACTTGTGTAGTTTCTGGTACCTTATCTGGTTATTTCTGCTCTAAACAAATACTATCAATGCCTAAGTTTGTCATCATCAAAAAGGGGGAGACAGTGCAGCAGTCACTTCTCATTGGGAAGAAGCGTGTACTAAGAATTGACATCACCATTGTGATGTCTTTTGTAGTATAACAACGTGGTGCAAGGCACAATAGATTTACTTGTGCATTCAGTGATATTTTCTCAAGCATTAAAGTGTTCATCCGGCATTGAAGTCACTGGTGTGTCAAGAACAAGAAGACAACTCCACTAAAGGATCTGTTCCACACAGAGTCTATGTGTATCCGTAGTTGAGTTGTAATCTTGTTATTTGTTCTTCATTGTAACTCATATCTTGCTTTCTTAGAAGCTATGTTTTAGGAAACCCAAAATCCGTAAACCTTCTGAGTTTATGTTATGACTAGGTTTAGTCATAAGTTTAAAGTCTTTGTAACTAGAGAGGCACAAAGTGGCTTATGGTAAGAGTATCACAAGTTAGTTAAGTTGAAGTCTTTAGTAGCTTGTAATAGTGAGATTACAAGTTAGTGAAGTTGAAAGCCTACAAGTGTAGGTCGTGGTTTTTGTCCCCTTGTGTGGGATTTTTCCACGTAAAAATCCCTTGTCTCTTTTACTTACTGCTTCATAAAGTATTCTCAGTAGAAACTCATAAAGGATCAGGTGCTCTATAGTTTGGTGGACTCATATAAGCTATCACACACAATTCACATTTGACATTACGGACCTACTCCAACATCCGAAATCAGAATCCGACCCCGATATCAAAAAGTCCACTTCCGGTCAAACTTCTTAAAAATCTTCAAATTTTTAACTTTCGCCAAATGACCCCAAAATAACCTACGGACCTCCAAATCCACTTCCGGACGTGCTCCCAATACCTGAATCACCATAAGGAGCTATTCCCAGACTCGGAATCCCAAACGGACATTGATAACATTGAAATGCACTTCAACCCAAATTTATGAAATACTTCCAAAAATGCTAACTTCCAAAATAAGCGCCGGAACACTCCTAGGTCATCAAAACCCCGATTCGAACATACGGCCAAGTCCAAAATCATCATACGAACCTGTTGGAACCTTCAATTCCCGATTCCGATGTCGTTTACTCAAAAATCACACCTTAGTCAATTTTCCAACTTAAAGCTTCCGAAATGAGAATTTTCTTTCCAAATTAACTCTGAACTTTCCGAAATTCAATTACGACCACATGTAGGTCATAATACCTGAAGTGAAGCTACTCATGGCCTCAATCTGCCGAACGATGCGCTAGAGCTCAAAACGACTTGTCAGGTCGTTACAATTAAGTTCCTTAAGGACACACTGTGAATTTAGTGGGCTCGGATTCAATTTTGGTTCTTCCTATGCATTTTTGTTTCTCTTTTACTTTGCAAAATTTTCTGGTTGCGAACACAGTTTACCAACAACCTCAAAGGACTTAACAATTTATTTTCTGTGTTTGTCTTAACATCTGACTATTTTTTTTTGTTCAATTAACATCTGACTGTTGAAAACGAGAAAGAGAATTATTATTGCAAAAAGGTGTCTGATCGAGAGCAAAATTGAAGAAATACGTATGCTTACTTTGTCGAAACAACGGAACGAGTTGGTCCAGAAAATATGGTAGACTTAGGTGGTCATTATTTTGTCTTGAATGATAGAGGCATCATCAAAGAAAGTTGGGAATTGCAAACAAGGAAATCTCGTCTGTTTCTTCCTTTGGTCTTTTGACTATTATGAAAATTAATATGAAGGAATCTACAACAGAGAGTGGCAACTGGCATGAAGCCAAATAGAAATGTTCTACAAAGAGTACGATGTTCCAGAAGTATAAATCAAAGGGTGCATTTGCATCGTTCACTGTTGTCACGATGTTTCAATGTTTCGCTTCAGCGATGAATTAATTTGAGCTGTGGCATCAATATCGGGTTATATATTCTTTACCACATTCATTCTTTAATTTACTGTCCATTATGATTTATGAAATTAATTTTCTATAAATATTGGATAGATGTGCTTATGTAATGATCTCAAAGTATATCATGTTTGCATGCTAGGATTAGGAATAACATATTATTAAAAGAAATTGTTATTCCGTTTTTCAAATAAAATTGATTTTCTGTATCTACTATGTAGTTGGTTAGCATGCATGAAATTATGTGTGGATAGTTATTTTCTAGATTTTAAGATATGAATTTGGCTTACATTGATACTTGAAAGTTATTTTGGGATCATGAAGGTGATATCTTATATAAAGATATACATATGTTAGTTTGATAAGAATAATATATCAAACTCTTGAAATGTTTAGGGGGTTATAATGTTTTAGTTGGAAAGCTATTTGAAAAGAAAATTAAAACACTTATGATTTTCTAACCCTGTTTTGGAGAAAATTAAAATTCTTGTGATTTTCTATCCCGTTATGGAGACTAAAATCTTCGTGATTTTCTACTCCTACTTCGAGATTAAAATCTGCGTGATTTTCTACTCGTTTGCTGAGATTAAAGTCTTTGTGACTTTCTATTCATTATTGGGGATTAAAGTCTATGTGACTATCTACTCGGTTTGGAGATTAAAATTTTTGTGATTTTCTACTCCAATTTATTGTTCAGTTTGAAGATTAAAAACTTCACCGTTTATCAGTATGGTATCAGATATTACTCGGTTAGACGATTAAAAACTTCACTATTTATAAATTTTGATTGTGTCAGATTGATTTGAAGATTAAAAACTTCACCATTTATTCTGGCTCTGTTATGACACAAACAACAGTTCTTTTAGTTGGCTCTACAAAGCAATAGAGTTGGCGAATGTGAATCTCATTTTGAAGAAATATGTTTGGAATATGACATTATTCACTAAACGACTGCCCCTTACTTAGCGCAATCTAATGGAATTGCGGAAAGAAAGAATAAAACGTTAAAGGAGATGATAAAATGCCTTGTCGATAAGTTCCGGTTTACCCCAGAACTTGTGGGGAGAAGCTATTCGTACAACTAACTGAATACTCAATTTAGTTCCCTATAGCAAAACGCAATCCATTCAAATAAAAAATGAATGAAAGAAAGCCTAACTTAAATATTTTAAAGTGTGGGGGTGCTTAGATAAAGTGTAAGTTCCTAAACCCAAAAGGGTAAAGATCGTACCGGAAATTATTGATTGCCTTTTCATAGAATATGCAACAAATAGTAAGGCATATCATTTTCTGGTTCATAATCAGACATTCATATTAATACGGTAATCGAATCAGAGAATGCTGAATTCTTTGAGAATATTTATCCGTATAAAAAGGAATGTGAGTCGTCTAGTGAAATATCTAAGCGACCTCGGGAAGAAGCGAAAGAAAGTACACCTAATGAGGTGAATCCAAGACATAGTAAACGTCAAAGGATAACTCTTCCATTGGATCAGATTTTCGAAAAGAAGCGGTCGATAGTGAGATACAATCCATATTAAATAACAGTGCTTTAGAATTAGTTGAACTTACTCTAGGGAACGAACCATAGGATTCCAAATGGATTTTCAAAATGAAAACGAAATCTGATGGTACTATTGACAAATAAGGTAAGATTAGTTGTCAAATGATTTAGACAACGACAAGGTCGTAATTATTTTGATACATACTCGCCGGTAACAAGGATTACATCTATTCGGGTGTTAATAGCGTTAGCTACTGTGTATGACCTTGAAATCCATCAGATGGACGTAAAGACAACCTTCTTAAATGGAGATTTGGAGGAATAAATTTATATGGAATAACCTGAAGGGTTCGTGGTTCCTGAAAAATAAAAGAAGGTGTGTCGACTTCTTAAGTCACTTTACGGACTAAAACAAGCACCCAAACAATGGCATGCAAAATTTGACTAGAAAATATTGTCAAATGGTTTCAAACTAGTGTATTTACATTAAGAATACTCTAAATTATGTAGTCATTGTTTGTTTATATATGGATGATATGTTAATAGAAAAGTCACATGAAACATGTGAAATGTGGGGGCATTTATCTAATACATAACAAAAGCTAATGCTAAACGTGATGTCTATGATTCGTCGAACCCCACGAATCCTTAATGGATATTGATATGATAGTCGGTGAATTCATTACTTGTGATGAAACTACAAATTCGAAAGTTGTTTACGTGCCTTTCTAGAAATGATTTGTTCTTTCTTGAACATTTATAATGTTTAGCTCTTTTATGAAAGGGTGTCACCTTGAAGGCTGTGATATTCCATGAAAAGTGCGTTTGTATGTTTTATATAAACATGACCGTTCATGAACGAATGTATTAGTACGTTGGTCTATAATGAGGAGAACCAACCGATGAACATGACCAAAATCCATTGCAAGTTGGTTTTTTTTTTCATGAATGAATGTGCTATAATTTTCATATCATATAGACGTATGAATAAATAACATACAAATGCTTGAAAATGGCGGAGTGATTGCGAAATGTGTTATATATTAAAAGATTGTGGTCACAACTAATGCCAATCATTCCAGTTGTTTTTATAATATACAATTGCTACATTAAGTGTAGTCAATAATCTGATATGCAATAAAAAGTCGAGACGTATTAGTCTACGACACAAGGAAGTTCGCATTGAACTTTCATGACAATAAATTGAGTTTTGGGATATTTGAAATATATCCATGACTATGCATTACTCTAATAAGTATCATGCAGTTATTGAGGGGTATATGATGCAAATTGGATCACTGGATCAACCTAAACTAAATCCACAAGTGGATATATTTTTACATCAATGGAGGAGCAGTGTCTTGGAAATCGTCCAAACAAACATGCATTGCCGCTCTACATTGGAGGTTGAGGTTATAGCCTTAGACAAGGCCGGTGAAGAAGTTGTATGACTCTAGAATTTCTTGAAGAAATTCCATCTTAGCCCAAAATATTGGCATCTATATGAATAGATTGCGATGGTCAAGCGGCAATAGGAAGGGCTGAAAGCATTATGTATAACAAAAAATCTTGTCATATACGACGAAGACATAAAACTGTTAGGCAACTAATCTCTAGAGAAATTATAATAATTGACTATGCGAAGTCAAGCTATAATGTGTCGAATCCATTTACAAAAGGCCTAGCTAAAGAATAGTTGCAAGATCATCGAGGGGAATGGTACTATGGCTGAGGATAAGTCATTGTGGCGGTGACTCTACCTAGAAGACTGTAGATCCCAAGATCTAGGTTCAAGGAGCTCAAACAAAGTCATTATTGACGGTTCAACATTGTCAAATAAAATTTCTTTTTGGTCCATTTTCGTGATGAGACAATGTTCAGTACCAAGGATAAAACGTTAAGGCTTTTAATAGTTTCTAAGTTTGATACGGAGTATATCAAATAGTGTATCTGCGGGATAAAACATTTAGGAATCACCTATGTAAGTGTGAAGTGTTAGCCGCTTCAAGGAGAGTTCTGTAAGGCCAATTCTCCATGCACTTATGAAATCAGGCGGTGTTTATGGCTAAAACGAACACAACAATGAGAACCAAAGAAGGTTAAGGGTTGATTGTCTGACTTATGGTTATCTAGGTATACACCAAAGCTCGACGGTTCAAAGATATCAAATCTACCGATTGACCGAGTATATCCGACATGTGTTCACTATGGAAACTTCAAAGGGAAACCTATTTATGGCGATGCGATTAATCCTTACTTGCGAATCACACAAGTTTTTTTTGCATTTTTTTAAACATATTGCCATTCCCCATTCATGTGGGAGATTTTTAGATTTCGTGAATGGGAAATGGAAGAGGCACCTTTTAAATTGTGCCTCTTTATCTCACCCTTTCACTGTCTATAAATTTTAGAGGCTTAGCCTCATTTTCATACATGGAAAAAATTCTGAAGTTCTTCCATTTTTTTGCATTATTTTTCTAAAATAAAATATAAGTGTCATGTGTGATTTGCTCCGCCTTATTGCGTTTGCTGAAACACTGGGGTTTGAGGTACCGCTACACCAGTGTAGATAATCTGTTCTATCCTGGGAGGAAATAATCCTAAACCTCGGGTACTAGGAGGGGATTATGTTCTTTAAGCACACACGGTGAATTCAATGGGCTCGGATTTAATTTTTTTCTTCCTATGCATTAATGTTTCTCTTTTACTTTATAAAATTTTCTGGTTTCGAACACATTTTACCAACATATTGTTTGACAGATAGTACAATATGTATTTTATAGATCTATGAAGCCACGACTAACAAAGGCTTTGCAAATGCTAAATTTTTATCCAAAGTAATTTGATAGTATGAGAGATAGAATAAATGTAATTGTAACGAAATATTTAGGTTGGACGATAGTAGGAGACAGAAGACAGAGGACTTAGAGGCGTACGTGAAGCTCAAGACTCTGATTTGTTATGTTCTTGTAATGTACAGTTCTTGGTTGTATATGCAAATGAATCTATTTGAATAAATCAATCTTTGTCTAGATTTTTTTTTTCCGACTATAGTATTGTATCTTTGGGAGTATTTAGCAGGTTCTGATGCAATTTTGTTTTGGGGAGTACTTTAATCAAGCTTGCACTGCTTACATGCCTATTTTTCTTAAGGTGTTGCAGTTATTCTCGTTAAAATATGTTATTGGTTTTTCTTAAGTCTTTGGTTTCAAGAAGACTTTTAGAACTTTTGGTCTGAATACCCATGGGAGGATGACTTGAAATATGCAAAGGTTGTTTGTAAATAGGATTATATAACTTCCTGCCTCAAACCACTTACTTGATGTCTAGCTTCCCAACTGGTAGACGGTTCCTTTTCCCCCAAATCAATGAAGAAGGGAGACGTAAGTTGATTCTTCCGAAGAACCGGAAGCGAAGCGCTATGCCGGGGCGTACCGGCCCCCGTACCGGCCCCCGCACTACCGGAGCATCCTGGTAACCCTCCAACTATCCAGGATTTTGCCGAACTTCTAGAAAAACAGGAAATTAACAAACGAGAAATCTAGTAAGCGGGATCAAGAAGAAAATTCTTTTTTCTCCAAGAATTTAGTTCAGGAGACAAGTAGAATCTCTTCATTCCATGATTCGATGAAATATCTTGACTGTGAAAAATGAAAAAAGAAAAAAGGATAACCATACCAAATACCAAATAGTTTGAAATAAGCATTAAATAAAGAGTGCTTTCGGTCATGATGTACTTTACCTTTGCACATAATCCAGATTGTTGGCGATTGTTTCTTTCTCCTGGTCGTGCGTTAGTAATCTTATATTCCCAACCATATATCTGCGAGTGCTTTTGAGGTTGATGTTGTGTTTCCACTAAGCTCTTTTCAGGTTGATGGTTTCTGTTACGGAGTCATTTGGTCATCTTAGTATCTTGATATTTTTTGTGTTGCTTTTACATGACTTCTCGGTGTTGTCCATTCTTGTCTTTCTTTTCATTAATGTGGTGCTTATGTTATTCTGAGCCGAGGGTCTATTGGAAATAACCTCTTTATCTTCACAAGATAGGGGTAAGATCTGCGTACATTGGAATTATACTGGGTATGTTATTGTTGTTGTTGTAAGTTGTTACAGTTAAATAAGCTTCCACTGCTTTCATTTTGCACGTTTGTACTTTATTGCTTCTTTTTATCAAAATCTAATTATATTTATTTTCTTTTTAGGATGAGCATGCTTAAACCAGCATTCCTGACATCCGGTTCATGTAGTGCACAAGCTGGTGGAAGAAGATTTATTATTTGGGTTACTATTAGAATAGAACTTAAGGACCTTGGATATATGATGCTTTTGTTCGTTTTATAAGTAAAGATATACTTTTTAACTATTTAATTTTTGAAAGTTAGTATATCCACTGCATCAATTTCATGTATAGACGCTTTATATATATATATATA